>NC_089259.1:62959708-63052208 GCF_963930625.1 Muntiacus reevesi
ATGACATGATCTTAGTTTTCTGAATGTTGAGCTTTAAGCCAACTTTTTCACTCTCTTACTTTCATCAAGAGGTTTTTTAGTTCCTCTTCCCTTTCTGCCATAAGGGTGGTGTCATCTGCATATCTGAGGTTATTGACATTTCTCCCAGCAATCTTGATTTCAGCGTGTGCTACTTCCCGCCCAGTGTTTCTCATGATTACTCTGCATATAAGTTAAATAAGCAGGGTGACAATATACAGCCTGATGTACTCCTTTTCCTATTTGGAACCAGTCTGTTGGTCCATGTCCAGTTCTAACTGTTGCTTCCTGATCTGCATACAGGTTTCTCAAGAGGCTGGTCAGGTGGTCTGGTATTCCCATCTCTTTCAGAATTTTCCACAGTTTATTGTGATTCCACACAGTCAAAGGCTTCAGTATAGTCAATAAAGCAGAAATAGATGTTTTTCTGGAACTCTCTTTCTTTTTCGATGATTCAGCGAATGTTGGCAATTTGATCTCTGGTTCCTCTGCCTTTTCTAAAGCCAGCTTGAACATCTGGAAGTTCACGGTTCATGTATTGCTGAAGCCTGGCTTGGAGAATTTTGAGCGTTGCTTTCTTTACTAGTGTGTGAGATGAGTGCTGCTTTCCTATTCCTTAAATATTTTTACTATTTTAGAGTAACAATTCTTTACCATTGCATAGGAGTTTTCAGTTTTTAATTACTTTCATATACACAAATACACTGACCTTTGCAATACTGCTGCGAGGTAAGTGTTAGGTCCAGAACTTGATTTTGCCCAATTACAAACTCCTATGTTAACCTGTTATCATTCACTGATGCTGGCAGAAAACAACAGACTCTTGGGTCAGAGAGCAAGGAATGCGTTACTTACGGCACAACATGTGTCATGCACATCAGCTTATTTGTCTTGCTTTCCTGTTGTTCTTAGTTCCATGAGAGTGATGTGAAAAGGTCCAGATGGCTTCTGCACATGCAGTGGGGTTCTGTCATAGCTGAGTAACACTTTGCTTGGGGGATTGACCAAATTTATAGCAAGAAGTAAGCTAGCATCTCTTTGTCCAGGAGACAAGTAATTCTCTCACCTCGGAAAGTCACCAGGTACATAAACAATCTTGAAAGATGACCCATGGAAGAGTGGTCAGAGTCTTACAGGCACACCAGAAAGACAAGTAGGATTGCTATGAGTCCAACAAAGGATATTCTTTTAGCATAGGATACAATAGACTGTTTTCTAAGATTTCTAATAAGGACATTAAGGCTCTGTGTGAATTAGGGTCACATAGTAAACAGCCAGTACTAAAATCTAAGGCTTCTGAAATGGATTCTTTATATCATCTTTAAAAGAGTGAATTGTAAGAAAATCAACTTAGCATCAAGGGAATGGTGACAAGGAAGCTTTTCTCTACTAAGGTTTAAATGTAAGGGAAAATATAAATTTCTAAATAGCTCAATTCTGTATTATTAGTATAACTGAGAAACCCCCAAGATAATGTTTCTGCATTCCCAAAATAAACAAATACAAAGCAATTATAGAGAACTATAAGTCTACTGTCACAAAATTACTGAGATTCAAATCCCAAGAAATATTAGCTTATATGTAAAAATTACAGAATACACAAGGAAATAATTAATCAGAAATAAAAGATAGCAGTCATGATAAGACCTGCAGTTATTAGAAGAATTTGATAGAGTCTATAGTGTATAAGTGTTTAAAATAAAGTTTCAATAAAATAACAAATTACAAAGAGGTGAAAAATAACTATTTGATAAAACACTAAAACTTTAAAAACTAAAAAAAATGCTGAAAAATAAAATCTCAAATAATGAGAGAGGTTCAACTCAGACAAAACTGAAAAGATGAATACTAGAAGGCAAACCAGAAAAATTCTCCAAAATCAAAAACATAAAGATAAAGAAATGGAAAATGTGAAAGAGATATTTATAGTTATGGCCAGTAGAATGGAAAGATACTGATATTCCCACGATAAGAATTCCCAACTGAGAGAAAAGGGAGAGATAAAAATTCTCTAGAGTTAATAAAACTATGCATAATGAATGAATCCCACATAAAATAAATCTAAACCTAGACAAAGTATAGTGACGTAAGAAAAGAGATTTTTAAAAATGACAACCAGAAAAGAAAAATTAACTATGAAAGTTTTACAATTAGAGAAATCAGAATATATTCATCAATAAAAATTAATGCCAGAAAATATCATTTTCAAATTGCTGAGATAAAAATATTAAAATAAATTTTATATAATGCCTCATCATTTGGAAGATGTTAATAGATTTTTAAAATAAGACTTTATCACTAAGATTCTCATTGAAAAAAATTGGCCTGGAAAAAGGAAATTAAACCCAATGGAAGGACACATAGGGTCATTTATTTACTCCTTCACCAAATGTTACTTAAGGACCTCCTTTGTGCCAGGTATTTTTCTTGTTACTGGGATTATAACTGTTCAAGAAGCAATATCTATCAAATTATTTTCTGTAATTGAAATTGGGTGAAATCACATAATTATATGTATAGTTTTTTACAATTTTAATATCCTTTTATAGCATATGTAAAGGCAGTAAATATTTCTCTTTCTTCAGTCTCTTAACCATCCTAGTCTGTGTTAACCATGAATTTTACTTCCATGCTGAAACAATGTACTTCCTTCTATGAAACAACAAATGCTATGCAGTCCAACAATCCAATCCCTTAGAACAACAGTCTAATTTTCTGATACAATTCTCTCATCCTCCCAGCACTCAGCAAATACTTATTAAACTGAATTTAACTGAGTCTAGTTGATTTGGATTAAATTGATCCAAGTATATCTATGCTTGTTGTTGTTCAGTCACTCGGCCATGTCCAACTCTTTGTGACACCATGGACTGCAGCACGCCAGGCTTCCCTGTCCTTCACTATCTCCCAGAGTTTGCTCAAGCTCATGTCCATTGAGTCGGTGATAACCATCCAACCATCTCATTCTCTATCTCCACTTTCTCCTCCTGCCTTCAATCTTTCCTAGCATCAGTCTTTTCCAGTGAGTTGGCTCTTTGCATCAGGTGGCCAAAGTATTGGAGTTTCTGCTTCAGCATCATTCCTTCTAATAAATATTCAGGGTTTATTTCCTTTAGGATTGACTGATTTGATCTCCTTGCAGTCCAAGTGATTCTTAAGAATATTCTCCAGCACCATCACAGTTCACAAGCCTCAATTCTTCAGTGCTCAGCCTTCTTTATGGTCCAACTCTCACATCTATACATGACTACTCATAGCTTTGACTATATGGACTTGTGGGCAAAGTGATATATATGCTTTTTAATACACTGTCTAGGTTTATATCTTTGCTTAATCAATGCCAAAGATGAAGTCAGTGAGAGCAAAAAAAGGGAGAGCAAAGTATATAAACAGTACAGACTTGAATATGGGACTTAAGAAAGACAAAGACATTTCCAAAGGCATCCACCTGCCCTCCACTCTTTTGGTATTCTTAGAGAGAATCTTAGATGGATAGCACGTTTAAAAATAGCTCACACCTGAAGGGTTAGATCACAAAGAACAAACAGATCAAAAGCAGGATGTGGCTGTGCATTTTATAATGTCTAAAGTGAAAAGGTTCCTTGGTTCATTAACCATACATCACTCATTACTTCCAAATATTACAAGTGCATGACATCGTCTTTGTCCTTGGAAAAAACAGCTGTAATTTGACTAAATCTGTCATCAATGTTGCTAAATGACATGGCAGAAAATTACACAGCTGATGTAACTGTGCAGTCTAACTATTTTTAAAGTAATCATCTTTACAGAATAACACTGCAACTGGTTATCTTTATACAGAAGACAGGATCTAAGGATAGAGGGACAGGACTTCAATGGTCAGAACTTACCTACCCAATCCTGACCCCTGTCTGTTAGGTGGTAATGGCATTCAAATAATGACTATTTAGGATGACAGAACGAAAGAGACTTTGGTCATGCCTTCTCCAAATGCCTCACTTCTCACAAATGAGGCCACTGAGGACTTAAAAGGCCCAGGCTGGTGAGAGAAATGGGCTACTGATTTTTTAAGTGACTCTTGTTTATTATTTTGTTATGGACCTATTTAAGAACTCTGCTTATAACCTTCTTTTTACACTGATTCTCCAGAAGAAATTTATAGTGAACAAAAGTATTGTTTAATAGCCAGTATTGTTGTTTCAACAGCTGAAAAATTCACTCAGTGATATTTCTACTGCTAGAATGCTCACTCTCAGCTACTCTATATTAAGTAATAGGCTAATTAAATCATCTACCACATAAAACAGACATGGAAATAAACCAGGGTCCACAAGCACATAGTGTGAAAGTATTTTAGATATAATGAAAAGCCAGCAGAGGGGTTAACCAGAGTCAGTTCCAACAGAAACCAAAAATACAATAGATTTCCTAACAAATGTATCTTCAGTTTCATTTTATTTTCAGAAGGACAATTTGTGTGTGTTGGTGTGTGTATGTTGAGTACCTGATTTTATCCATTTAGGCAAATGCTTATGTTCTCTTCATTCTGTATGATGACTTGGACACAAACATTCACACCATTAAGTAAACAATTAATGATTTTTGACTTACAAGTAAATTAACGTGGCGTTTCGGAATATTCTCATCAGTATTTTCTATAAAACATTATGAATATATGCAATTAAGTACAAAATATACCTATATATTTCCTGGAACTATGTAAGAAGCCAACACATGTTTATTGGATTTAAATATGTATACCTGTAAATGCCCAATGCATTTCCAAATGAGAAGGCTTATCTCTGGAATATTTGAGAGCAGGAAGTTTTCCTTGAACTTCAATATCCTCTGTGCCTATGTTGTTCAAAGATACAACTGGGAGGAAAATTATTTTTGAGTCTCTAGTTTTCTTTCTCTGTGCATGCTGTATAACCAACATAGCTACAATTGGGGACATAAGTGTTCCACAGGCTTCCATGTTTCCTTTTCAGCAAATTTCGGGACAAAAATTGCTGGAATTACCTTTCAGTGATCAGAACAGCTTGTAATGTTTTATCCCCTTCCTGAATACACTGTGGTCCATAAAGGAAAATTACATGCTTTTTATGTAATATACTGTACTATGAGATTCAAAAAATGCAAAATTGGAGCATGAGCCTTTTGGTAAACTGAATGTTTCACATACTTAAAATAGGAAAAACAATGCCTCTGGAGGATGCTGACTTGATGTGTCCTTGACTGAGATGCTTCCTCCATGTTCTCACCCTTATGCTTGATAAAGCTTTATCCATGTGCTGTTTCTGAAAGAGTGAAATTGTATTATATGTATTATTTAGTCTTATAAAAATGTAGCAGAAAGTACCTGGCTCTATCAGAATGATTACCTGCAGGTTCATAACACAGGACCCCATCCACTTCGTGGAAAAAAGAACAATATTCAATTTGATAGACTAAGTCAGGTAAATTTAATTATCCCTCAGTGATTTTTTTCTCATAGTTTAATTAATTCTATTCAATAGTCTCAATGTCAACATTGTCCACACTAGAAAAGCATATTTACTAGAGAAGAGTCCAAATTTCTAAATAATACCAGGTCCAACGTTCAGCCTCTCATCCTAATCTACATAGAGACTATTCAAAAGGAATGTCTTTTATAACAAAGGAGAATGATGAGGTATTGCAATACATGTTGAAAATCAAAGTTTATGTTACATTCATCTGAACACACATTTTCTTCCAGTGATTTTAAATTCCAGCACTTAATCTATACAAATATATGTGTGATATAAGTGGTAGTTTTAATAAGATTTCCCGTTGCTCACAAATTCTAAAAGTGATGGTTTTCATTTCAATTTTATCATAGTGGTTATGCTTATAGAACCCTCACATAAAATCTCCACTCTATGATAGCTTGGCATGGTAGCTCACCTATGAAACCTAAATGTGATCTATTGATTTTTAGGCATGAAGCATAAATATTACTGAGTTATCCCAAATACTTTTGGATTTTCCAGAAAACAAATATGAAATAAAATAGCATTAAATTAATTATTAGCAGCAGCCATATTATATTTGGTAGCATAGCAAAAGAAGCATAAAAAGAGAAGGAAAACAACTCAGCAAATTCAATCACATTCTAGATGTATTTTGAAACTATTGGGAGTTACAACAAAATCATTTTATTTTGTTTGCACATTAAGGTTTGGGGATGAGAACTTAGTTGGCCATTGCTGGACATTCTTATTAGTAACATTGGTGCCTACTTGACAAAGGATATCTCTGGAAAGGAGCCCAACACTTACCTCTGCCAGGCCTACCATATATAAGTTACCTAAGATACTCCATCATTCTGCAACTGCATAATTACTAAAGGCTCTACAGAAAAATTTTAACATTTCTGAACAGGTATGTTCAAGTATATATTGGACATATATATGTATATTCTTTAAAATTCTAAATATGACTAATACTTAAAAAATAAGAAGAGAAGGAAAAAGAACTAAGTCATGGTGCCCTCCCAAGCCTATCTACATTTTTAAAATACTGACTATAAGGACCTCACTTCAGGCCAATCAGATCAAGATATCTGACAACAGGAGCTGAGTGTTTGAAGCTGTATGCTCTGGATAACTGTAATATGCACTGAAGTCTGAAAACAACAGGCTGAATGTATACACAGTTTCCTAGAGTCCCTTGTCTCTTGCTGTTTTGAACACAGAAGTTTTTTCACGTTAATGATCGAATGATATTACATATAGAACAGGTCTCCCAGAGTAGTAGGTTGGCAGAGAAAGTCACTGGATTAGAAAAATATTATCAAAGTCATAAGGTTGGACTTGCTCATTATTTATTAATAATAACCATTGGCATTTATTGTTCACCAGCTCCCGGTCACTGTGTTAAATGCTATATATTCACTGTCTCATTTCTCAAGTACACATAGCTAATTAAAAAAAAAACAAAACACTAGGATTTAAGTTGGGGTTGGTCTGACTATTTTTTAAAATTTTAACCACTCCACTTTAGTATTTCTCAAATGGAAAAATTCAGAACACTGCACTATCCATGGGTAATTAATCAATTGTGATCCACTGTAAAGTTGATTTTTTGAGTAAATATTTTATGCCAGTTTATGTCAACATCCATGTTCATTCCGAATTACCAAGAAACAGCTTAAAAACTAAATATTAGGGATCAATGTCAATATCCATGTTTGTATTTAGAATCATACTGAAAAATAATCAACACTACTTACTTGCCCACATTGAATGACTGAGAAAGGAACAGAGTGATTAAAAATAAAATGGCCAAACTGTCATCATAGTCCACAGTAAAAATGAATATATCATATAAATGCACAGAGAAAAATTATCACACAGAAGAATGAGTATGCCCAAATCAGAACTTCTACTATTGCCACCTGTATCCTTCCCCTTAAAGGGGGTAATTTGACACAGTCCACATCACTGAAGCGCTAGAAATCTCACTGAGGCAGAAGGCCTCTGAATCATTTTAGTATTTATTTCTGACTCTCTGACATGTAAACATCTTACCATTAAGCCCAGAAAAGTTGCTGCTTCTTACTAAGTGCCATCAGCATGAAGGTCATCAATGTCATGAACCAACATAATACCCTGAGGAAAAGAGATGATCAAGGTCTTTCTCTACGACAAAAATCATGACACAGGGTTAGAGAGTTGATGCACCCCTGATACACAGTGAAGGCATTACTGCTCACCATGCCAGCTGAAGGAAAACTGCTTGTGGTGGTCCTTATGACAGAGCTAGAGAAAAACGCACTTGCCAGATCATTAGCTGCCTACCAGGTACCTAGAGATGTGTTAATTGGCTCAAGTAATAAAATCGAACCAAGCACAGCAACTGCAATTGAACTCACCACTTGACTAAGCTTACAGTAACCCACTGTCATTCTCCAGGATCCATCTGTCTTCCACACTGGCCAAATAGGTGAGTTGAATAGGATGCTGTAGAAATCATCAGCCCTGTATATTTCCAAGTCCTTGACAGTGCACCAACCTCTGCAATCCCTCCAGGAATTCAGTAGCGCTTTTATTTCACATCGTCCTTCATAGAGGCAATTCTAGAGGCTTCAAACTTGGACTTCCACCACTACAGTCCTCACAGCTCAGGTCAAGGAACTAGTGTGGGGATCTTACCAACTACTGAATATTTCTATTCCAATTATACGTTCTAAAACTGCAGAAATAATCCTAGGCTGGGTTCAGGGGCCCACTGAGTTTCTTGTGAGATGGATCCAAGCCAAAACTCCATGGGTCATCTGACCTCCGTAAGTTCCGACTCTGACTGGTAGACCACACTGACATTTTGAGTGTCCTGGAATCAGTGTCAATTAAGAATCGATGTCAGTAATACCTAAGAGATCTGATTTTCTTTTCCTTAATACACACTTACCCTTGTAAAAAGCCATAGGTCCCTTTGGTGAAAGTTGGGAGAAAGACTAAAAGTCAAAATTGGAGGCATTGTATTGAATATCAAGGTCTTTCCCTAAGGAGACCTGGCTTCGCCTTCATTCAAAGGGTTCTGGATCTAAAAACTGGTCCAAGTCTAGGAACTGATTGAGGAGGCATACCTCAGTTTTTATGATTCAGATTAGACTTTTGTTCACTTGATCAATAATTTCTGTGCTTATATGTGTGTATATGTATATATATATGCATATATATGTATATATGTGTGTGTGTGTGTGTATATATCACACAATAATTTAGTAGGTTTCCTATTTATTTCACTTCTAAGAACATCGTAATCAACTAGGCCACAGGACTGCAATGTTCTGACTGCTGAAAATAAGTCCTTTGATTTTTTTTTTTTTTTTTTTTTTTTTTTTTTTTTTTTTTAAATATTATTTTATTAGTTGGAGGCCAATCACTTTACAACATTTCAGTGGGTTTTGTCATACATTGACATGAATCAGCCATATAGTTACATGTATTCCCCATCCCGATCCCCCCTCCCACCTCCCTCCCCACCCGACTCCTCAGGGTCCTCCCAGTGCACCAGGCCCGAGCACTTGACTCATGTATCCCACCTGGGCTGGTGGTCCGTTTCACCATAGATAATATACATGCTGTTCTTTCAAAACATCCCACCCTCACGTTCTCCCCCAGAGTTCAAAAGTCTGTTCTGTACTTCTGTGTCTCTTTTTCTGTTTTGCATATAGGGTTATCGCCACCATCTATCTAAATTCCGTATATATGTGTTAGTATACTGTAATGTTCTTTATCTTTCTGACTTACTTCACTTTGTATAATGGGCTCCAGTTTCATCCATCTCATTAGAACTGATTCAAATGAATTCCTTTTAACGGCTGAGTAATATTCCATGGTGTATATGTACCACAGCTTCTTTATCCATTCATCTGCTGATGGGCATCTAGGTTGCTTCCATGTCCTGGCTATTATAAACAGTGCTGCGATGAACATTGGGGTGCACGTGTCTCTTTCAGATCTGGATACCTTCTGGGCATACACACTGAGGAATCCAGATCTGAAAGAAAATAAGTCCTTTGAAAATAAGGTAACCATTACCCACCCTGCCCTTGGTGTTTGAGTACCACCCCTTGGCCTTTTCCACCTCAAAGTCCAATTACTCCCCTCCCAGTTAGGTTTCCTGATTCAGCAACCTCAGTTTTCACTGAAAAGATGGGTGTACACAGAAGAATAATCATAGATCTTTTCAGGATGCTGGAGCTCCCCACATAAATTTATTTCTCACAGTTATGGCGAAAATTGCTTCTTCTGGATGCACCCAGGGTGGATGACTAAGTCTTAAATGACAAATCCGCTCTAACACTCTAATCCCCCTGAACCTTTGAACCTGTTGCTGTGCATTAAACCAAATCCCATATGAAATCTCTAACCCATTCATTGTTGTTCACCTTGTGGATATTTCAGCTAACCAACCAAATACATTATTAAATTCCTCTCAGACTTCACAAGCTGAAACATTTCATGCAGAATGTCTGCTTAGTAAGCTCCTATCAATAAGTTCAGCCAGATCCAACTTTATGTTCCTTCCACCATTCACCTACATCTTATATACTCATATTCACACATGTTTCTTTGCAGCTTTCTGCCATATAAATTAGAAAACTCAAATAGTTCTTTTGGAATACAGGGCACCTCCTCATGAGCTACAGTTTGTTTCTTGTTCAGGGCCTGATAGAACTTGAATCCAGTTTAAGTCAGGAAGTTAAAAATAAAGTAGTTGGGGGAGGATCCTGCAGAGAATTACTTTGTCTCAATGTCAACTGCCTCAGGGGACGCCACTGTATTTCTCTCAGGCAATGCAGGGTTATTTCCCTCAAAAGTGGGTAGAGAAGCCACTTCCACTGAGGATGGGGAAACTGCTTCTACTGGCAAAGACAACCAGTCAGGATTTAGGAGCCCAATGTCCTCAGATTCATCACGGTCTTCCCACATACCCCCATTCCAACTTTCAGGATCCCATTCCTTTCCAATCAATGCCATCACTTTAACAATTGACACCCTTCAAGGCCAAAACTTTAATTTGCTCAGCCAGTGACAGGAAGAGATTCTAGGTTTGATTTTCAATGAACTCAACCCTGCATCTATAGAAATTGAAAGAAGCCTTCAGGGTGCAGGTAGAAGTTTTCAAGTCATTTAAACAGCACTTGAACTCATCTTTTTTTTTCCCCTACTTTGTCCATCAACACTAGGAGCAACCAGACAATCAATCCCCTTATATCCACTAGTTAGACACTATATTCAAAAGTATCAAATACACTGTTAACCATATATTTGCTTCTTATAAGTAGGTAATTAAAAGAAAGTATCCAGTGGAAATATTTTGTTTGTCTCTATTGCCAGATCATAACAAGGACCAGCAATGTCCTCTTTACCAATGGAAATGGAATCATCAGCATGTTTAAGTCTAATCAGATTAGTGAATCAATCTAGAAATCTCAGAACCAAGGCAGAACACTCATCAAAACCCTATTCCTCCAGAATCATTCTTGGTACCAAAATCTCTATTATTTGGGTTCTTCAGAAAAAACATAACCAATAGGATGTATATATGTTATATATACATTATGATGATTTATTCCATATTATAAAAATTGACTCACACAGAGAGGTCAGTACCTTCCAAAATCTGCAAGCTCCAGTCCAAAGGCTGGTAAGCTTGAGAACCAGTAAAAGCCAATGTTTCCATGCAAATCTAAAAGTATAAAAAAGCAAAACCCCAGTTTAACATCCATCAGGCAGGAAGAGTTCTTACTTGATGAAGGGTCTGAATTTTTATTCTAGCCAGGTTTTCAACTGATTGAATGAGGCCCACACACACTACGGAAGGCAATTTGCTTTACTCAGCCTACCCATTTGAATGTTGATTTCATCCAAAAAACAACCACACAGAAACACCTAAAATAATGTTTGACACAATATGTGGACACCCTGTGGTCCTGTCAAATCAATACCTAAAATTAACCATCATACCAACTGTCTGTGTTCACAATATTTTGGGGGTTTAGAGTTGGGAGGACTGCCATGCATTGCATTAATTTAGTGGTAATTTTAGTGTTAATTCAATCACTGACTTTAATTTATGTTCATTTTAGCTTTACATCATAAATTAAAAGTTTGCATCTAATTGCGTCATTATATGTATTTAACTAACACTGTGGTTAAAACCAGCTTTCTAAACTGGGGCTGTGGAAAAACGTTTTTTTCCTTTAAAATTGGCCATAAATTACATAAACAAGATTGAGAAACTGTGTTACATAAAAAGATAACCGCTGTCTCAAGACAATAATAAAGTATAGATATTGTTTAAGGGAGAAGTTTAATGTTGAATACAGGATTCATTTTTTTCCTTAACTGAATCTTATTGTGGAAACGAGTTTTGAGGCCTTACCTAGCACTCACTATGCTACTCTGTGCACTGCACAATGAGATGAGTCTAGAATGGCAGCATCCCAGATCTTATCAGTTTGTGTCCCAGCATTAGTATTCCACAAACAAGCTAATATCCATGAGAATGTTATGAGAGACCTTCATCATGTGCATAAATTACACCATGTGGCTGTAGCAGTTTCATTCAATAAATATGGTACAACTAACACAAAAAACTTCCAGAAGCTGTATCTGCAAAAGCTGCTGAAATTTCACTTCACATAACCAAAAAAAATTTAGAAAACAGAAGTGTACAAAATTTTTGAGTTGGTACATATAAGTTACAACCAGCTTTCTATCTTAAAGTCTATTTTTAATACTTTCATTGTCACCATTCTTACTCATGATACATTCATTGTTGGCATTAGAAGTATACACTCACATTTTGTCCAGTATGCAGAAGTAGGGAGATATTGTAAGACTACTCAGAGATGCTCAGGGAGCATCATTTCCCTCTGGTTCCCATTTACTCATGCTTTGCTGTGCAATATCCTACATCCTCACCTCCATGGATAACTTCTCTCTGGGTTTTCACTTGGAAATTATTTTTTCCCACCTCATTCTGTGTTGAAACTGACCCTTACTCAAAATAACACCTATCATCTAAAGACCCAGCTTCCTTTTTTACATAAGAATATTCTAGAGGCAATAGATTCTCTTTGCACAAAGGTCCTACACATGCCTAAAAGGTGAGAAAACAGGTTCCATGGAAAATCTACAGAGAAACAGTGTACTAAAATTCTTGGGAAAATAACTTTTTTCTATAAAACACTAGAGACACAGTACCTGTGAAAGAAATAACTTACAAGCTGGACTTCACGAATATTTAAAACTTCCATTGCAATTAAAAGATGAATAAGTTCTGGAGCTCTAATATACAGCATTGTGATTTAAGGAATAAATAAAAACTCTTGTGATACCAAAGACATTATCAAGAGAATGAAAAGACAAGTCATAGACTGGGAGAAAATATTTTGAAAGACACATCTGGTAAAGGATTGCTATCCAAAATATACAAAGAACACTTAAAACTCCACAATAAGAAAACAAACAACCTGAATAAAAAATGGGCCAAAGATCTTAACAGACATCTCAAAGAAGATATACAAATAGCATCTGATCATACAAAAAGATGTTCCACATCACATTATCAAGAAAATCCAAGTTAAAACGACCGTGAGATACCCCCATACATCTATTAGTTAGTTAGTTCAGTCGCTCAGTCGTGTCCGACTCTTCGCGACCCCATGAATCGCAGCACACCAGGCCTTCCTGTCCATCACCAACTCCTGGAGTTTACTCAAACCCATGTCCATTGAGTCGGTGATGCCATCCAGCCATCTCATCCTCTGTCGTCCCCTTCTCCTCCTGCCCCCAATCCCTCCCAGCATCAGGGTCTTTTCCAATGAGTCAACTCTTTGCATGAGGTGGCCAAAATATTGGAGTTTCAGCTTCAGCATCAGTCCTTCCAATGAACACCCAGGACTGACCTCCTTTAAGATGGACTAGTTGGATCACCTTGCAGTCCAAGGGACTCTGAAGAGTCTTCTCCAACACCATAGTTCAAAAGCATCAATTTTTTGGTGCTCAGCTTTCTTCACAGTCCAACTCTCACATCCATACATGACCACTGGAAAAACCATAGCCTTGACCAGATGGACCTTTGTTGGCAAAGTAATGTCTCTGCTTTTTATATGCTATCTAGGTTGGTCATAACTTTCCTTCCAAGGAGTAAGCATCTTTTAATTTCATGGCTGCAGTCACCATCTGCAGTGATTTTGGAGCCCAAAAAATTAGAAAGACCCAAATCTGGAACACTGACAACACCAAATATTGGTGAGGTGGTGAAAAAAATAAAACTCTCATATCGCTGGTGGCAATGCAGAATGGTATAGCTACTTTGGAAGACACTTTGGCAGTTTGTTATAAAATTAAACACACTCTTACCATTGAGAAAACATACTCATCACAAGATCCAAAATCACACTCCTGGTATTTATCAAAAAGAGTTCAAAATTTATCCCTGCACGTAATCCTACACAAGGATGTTAGCAGCAGCTTAATTTATGATCGCCAAATCTTGGAAGCAACCAAGATGTCCTTCAAGGGATGAATGGATAAATAAACTGTGATGCATGCCAGTAGTGGATTACTTGGTACAAAAAAGAAATGAGCTATCAAGCCACGGAAAGACATGGAGCAATTGTACATGGGTATTACTAAGACAAAGAAACTAATCTAAAAGTGCTACATTTTGTGTGATACCATGTATGTATGACATTCTGGACCAGGCAAAACCATGGAGGCAATTAAAAAGATCCATGGTTACCAGCAGTGTGGAGAGGAGAGATGGAAAGTGCAGAGGACTTTTTAGGACAGGGGATTCTTTATGCCAGTGGTGGCGAAGGTTGGTTTTTTGTGTTTGGTTAACATTTATTGAGGCCACAGTTTCATATAAATTTATTTGTTCAAAATAATATTTATCAAGTGCCAACTATATAGGGGTTCATACTACACATAAACCAAAGAATCATCCTGGTTAAACACTGAAATTTAAGTACTTATAATAACTACATATATATGAATATAAGCAGCTGAATTATCTTTATAATGACAATCCTTTGATAGTAGAGATGATTCTAACTTATTGGGTTCCTATTTATATTGTATAGCATCAGTATAACTTTTTGAACAGTGCAGGTAATCTGCTCCCAGGTGGCGAGTCCCCTTGCCATGCCCTGACTGGGCATCAGGAGACTGGCATCCTATTTATAGTTCTGTCATCTATTTTCCAAGGAAACTCTGCCATTCAACTCACTTTGCCTGCCTTAGCCTCTAATCTTCAAATAATAACCATATTTTTGTCGATGTAAAAAAAATCACAAAGTGCTTTTTCATATTTATGATTTCATTTAATTTTCACATCTATCCTGGGAGAAGGCATTATTATCATGTAAATATTACAGATGAAGAAACTGAATCTCAATGACTATATGAATTTTCTCAGGTTTCTGGGGCTTGACCTCAGCTCCTGTCTACTATACTCCATTGCTTTCTAGCATGAATTCTGGAAGTCTGGGTAGCTCCAATTTAAATAAATTAAAAAGTGTTAAGTGCTTATTTACATATCAAACATTTTCAGTAAGTCGTATATTCAAAAATTGTTTCTGCAAAATGTAGGGTACTGTGTATAGCTACTTACAAGCCCATAAAAAACTCAGGGAAAAAAAAAGCCATAATCATGACTTTGAGGGGCTTAAAATTAAGTGAATGAGATCAATCTATAAACCCAAATATAAGTTATAAAAAATACATATTTAAGCAGTCTTAAGCTGACTGTTGATGACAAGAAAAGACAACAGTAAAAAACACAGCAGTGTTAACAACTGCACAACAGATGGAGACAAGGACAGAAAGAATTCACATGATTGCTGTCAGACAGGTTTATGCCAAAAAAAACTTACAGTATTTGGAAAACTGTACCATTTATTAGAATATATCACATAGAGTTACATACTGGGGCACCAATGAATTATGGGTTTGAGAGAGAATGAGTGTGGATTATTTATTTATTCCAGGAGATATAATGCAAGAACAGGTGAATTTCCATAAGGGGTCAGAGAAGGTGATCCTGTAATTTTCAGCACCCGCATAATTCACCTGCTTTCAATATGAGAGTCTTCCCTCTTTACACATGGACCCATTATTTTCATAATGTCTTGTCAACCCAAAGTAGAGCAAATAATACACTTTAAAATCATACATGGTCCCATCTGAATACAAACCTCCAACTAAGAACACCACAAGGGCAAACAGAGAGACACCCCCGTTCAACAACCTAAATACTTGTCCTCACAAGTGCTGTGTTTTCTGGCTATTTTCATGAATAATATTTATATTTTTATCAGAGATGATAGCACTGGCTAGTTCCCTATAATTTTGTTGAGCTATCCCTTGGGCCAATAGAATTTCTTCTTAAAAAATAACATGCAAAATATTTAAAGTTTGAAATACTAAGTTAAATCTATTAATTTATAATAATACACATGATGACTCAGATATGCAAGTCAAGATAATTCATTCCCATTTAGTAAATGTAATAAGCTTTACAATCTCTCTTGTACAACATTCTCAGATATTCTGAACAACGTTTTAGGCTCTAAACATTAGTTACTTAATATTCTTCAGTTACTGAAGTAAAACAGGCAAATTTTGTCTGAAGTTAATTTTCACATTTCATTGGGATAAAAACTATCTCCTTCTCAGTGTTCATATTTTATTTGATGCAGCTAATTTTTAGCAAATACTAGTAAGTAAGTAAAACGGAGAAGGCAATGGCAACCCACTCCACTACTCTTGCCTGGAAAATCCCATGGATGGAGGAGCCTGGTAGGCTGCAGTTCATGAAGTCACGAAGAGTCAGACACAACTGAGCGACTTCACTTTCATGCATTGGAGAAGGAAATGGCAACCCACTTCCAGTGCTATTGCCTGGAGAATCCCAGGGATGGCGGAGCCTGGTGGGCTGCCGTCTATGGGGTCACACAGAGTTGGACACAACTGAAGTGATTTAGCAGAAGCAGCAAGTGAAAGGAGAAGGCAATGGCACCCCACTCCAGTACTCTTGCCTGAAAAATCCCATGGACAGAGGAGCCTGGTAGGCTGCAGTCCATGGGGTCGCTAAGAATCAGACACGACTGAGCGACTTCACTTTCACTTTTCACTTTCATGCATTGGAGAAGGAAATGGCAACCCACTCCAGGGTTCTTGCCTGGAGAATCCCAGGGATGGAGGAGCCTGGTGGACTGCCGTCTATGGGGTCGCACAGAGTCGGACACGACTGAAGTGACTTAGCAGCAGCAGCAGCAGCAGCAAGTGAAAATGTCATCTATTTAATCTAGGCCCAACCCAATACCTTAAAGATACGCATTAGGGGTCTAACAAAAAGTTCGAATAAAAGAGAATATTTAAAGGGCCCAAATTGTGGTAGGCCTCAATATTCCAATTATTCCCAGAGCTCTGTAGCTAGATAGGCCTTCTCCTGGTACATATAACAAGCTTTACAAAATTATACAGCAAATGTACCATGGATTAGGCAATGCAAAGGCAAAAGAACCTGCCTTCAAGTCTTCCAACATGCATTCAATCATTCTTCCATAAGGCAGCAGGCTGTTTTGCACTATTTCTTTTATCAGTGGGGAGTGAACAGTCAGGATTTACTGGTAAGTTTCCTGGCTAAAATGGAACAATGCTCAGTAGGTTTAATGAAAATAATCACCATAAAGCAGGAACACTGATGACCAGAACCACCTGAACTACACCAGTGTGAATGGATAAAAGAGACCTAGACTAACCCAGAGTCCAGATGGAGTTGCAGTCACAGACAGAAAATGAACCTATGGTTACCAAAGGGGAACCGAGGACAGGATAAATCGGGAGTTTGGGTTTGACATATATACACTACTATACATAAAATAGATAAGCAACAAGGACCTTCTATATGGCACAGAAAACTCTACTCAATATTCTGTAATAATCTATATGGGAAAGAATATGAAAAAGAATTGTTATGTGTACGTGTTTAATTGAATCACTTTGCTATACACCTGAAATTAACACAACATCATAAATCAACTATACTCCAACATAAAATTTAAAAAAAAATTTTAGGTTTCTCACGCTTTAAAAAGTTTCTCATGCTGGAAATCTTGAGCAAGTTGCCTTCAAGATGACAGATTGATGAAACACATTTAATTTTACTCCCTCCTGCCACCCCACTAAGATACAGTGTAAGAATTACTTTTAACAAAAATATAAACTTTACTGAGAGCCAAGGAAACAGAAGAGGTGATGATAATAACATTTGGAAACAATAAAGCTAATGGATGAGTAATGAATATGTAGGAAGCCCAGGGAAGGCAATTCACAAGCAACGTTGATGAAAGCAGAGAATGAACAAAATTTGTTCAACAGCATCTTCAAAAAATACAGGAATAGGCATCATCTGTCACCTCTGGTAAGAGGGAACTCACGTAACAAAAGAAGGATTAGTCAATAGCTGTATCATTCAATGATTTATTTCTCCACTCCCGATTGATCAGTCCATCTCTCCCATATGTCAGTATGCTACAGGAAGTATAATCTAGAAAGAGTCTCTGGACTGGGCACAGCTGAAGGCAGGAGTATTATTCTCAAAAAAAAGATAACTGGAAAATTTATACACACACATATACACATATATTTAAATAATGAATGTTGAGACCTATACTCTCTCCCAAGCCTGCTCTCACCTGGCTCCCAGAATTCCTGCAGGCAAGGAATTACTCTTAGACAAGATATCAAAAAGTCTCTGCCGAGAAGATCTAGCTTAAGAAGAAACAAAGACAGTTAAAGGGGACCTGACAGACTTCTGGTCTACAATATTTCTGTTTCTTCACCCCCTTTATGCACATAGTAGGACTATACATCCCTGTCCCTTGAGGTTAGAGTCAGGTGATTAGCTTTGGCCAATAAACTTAGTAAGCAGAAATGTTAAGTACTCCTTCCAGATGAATGCTTTTAATTGTCAGTTTGTTTCTCCCCTCATCTCCCTTGGTTCTGTTGACCATGCGTGGATGTGTCGATAAGGATGTGAGGTCCTTAGTTACAATGCCCAGGGCTACCTGGACTGGCAGCAGACACTGCTGCCAATACTTAGGAGGCATTTGATTTTTCAGCCTTAATTACCCTATCCAACTTCCTCAAGGAAGTCATAGGCAGCTTCCTCAACAGACATGGAAACAAGATCATATTTGTCTACTAATTACTGAGCCCTATCCACACACCCAGAGTTCTAACCAAATTTTCACTTCGACCTCTTAACCAACCATGAATCAAGGATTACACTTGTCTAAGGGGTTGCATGGAGCCCCCTATATATCCACAAGCAGAAAAAAAAATTTTGTATTAAAGACTACAGTACTTTGAAAAAATACTGTAATTAGTGTCTTAATAAAGTCTGAGAAGTCTCAAACAAAAACAAAGGGGCTATATAGAGGAAAAATGTCAAGTTTAGTAAATCTAAACTCTGAATACAAGAATGAAAACCTCAAGGGAAAAAAAAAACACTTAAGTTTAAGAAATCCCCTAGAAACTAGAGTAAAGTGACAGAAACTAGAAGAAAAAACCGGAGGACACTTCCCAGAAATCCAACACTTAAATAATGGGACACTCAGACATTGAGAATAATGTAAACAGGAAGTCATCAATAAAGAATTCTAGAACATTTCCCAAGATGGACATGAGTTTGTAAGTTTCACTGACAGCCCAACACAGTGGATCCACTATCCAATAGACCCACACCAAAGGACATCATTATGAAATTTCAGAATATAGTGAAAGAGACACAATATAAACAAATTTTCTCATCTGTGAGCTTGATACATGTTCATGTAGGTCTTGTTTTATGTCCTTAGATAAGGTTTGCTGTAGGGATCATGGTTTTCCTTCAGTATTGACGTTTAATTTTATTGTGTTACCAAAAAATTCATATTTTTTGTTTAAAATTCGTTGTTATTATTTGCTTTGTGCCCTGCTATGTGATCCCTTTTTTAAATGTCTTAGGTATACTTTAAAACAATATTTACGCAGTATATCCACTAGTCATTAACTACCTTAGGCTATCTAATCTTGCTAGCTAGCTATATTTATTCATTTATTAGACCACTGGTGAAAGTTTGTATTTGGGTCTGGTGTAATAAGTTATACTTCTGAGGTTAGAACCAATTGAAATATAAGTACTACACGTCAGACACATAAAAATAAAAATATCAGCTATTTTACTGTTAAAAACTGGACTAGAAAATGTCCTGACATATGATACCTATTTTTTTATCCAAGAATTACTGTCAGGTCAGAAGCATAGCTAGAAAATCATGGGTCCTCCCTGCAGAAAGAGTTAGTTTCAATTCATGGTGAAGAGCAGGATAATATGCATCCTCACATTTCTCAATTCAAAAGAGGATGAGAAATTTAAAAGTTTAACATTTTTGCTCTTCATCCCAACTTAGTAATCAGGACAATCTGTTCTCTTTCCATGTGAAGGAATGGGGATACAAAGAGATCCTAGGATTATTACTAGAATAATGACTGGAAGTCAGTGGAGTTCTTTTCTTGGCCCAAAGATGTGGATGACCAAGTCATCCATATCCTCACTAATTTTCATTTGCTTGAGCTTTCAGGTAATGAGATAGCAGGATTAAAATTTCCCACTGAATGTTTTTGTGTCCATTTTGCTTTGCTATTTTATCCAATTCTTTTCCTTTATTAATATTGATTTATTTTGAAAATATGCTCTTAGGCACAGAATTGTTATATCTGTATGTTGAATTATTTCTTTTGTTATTATGTGAAGACTTTCTTTACTCCTTTTTAATGTTCAAAACTCATTTTGTCTTTTATTAATATAATGACATCACCTTTCTTTTGGTTATTATTTACTTGCAGTGTGTTTTTCCAAGCTTTTACTCTCACCCTTTATGTATCATTTTATTATGGTGCTAAATTTCTTTTGAAATCCAAACTGAGTGTCTGTTTTCTAATTTGATGCAGTTCATTTCATTTAGAGATTACTAAAAAATTATTTGCATATGGCTTTAACATCTGATTTTGTGCTTTGGGCATATTTGTTTGTGTGTTTATTCGTTCCTGACTTCTACTGGATTTTATTAATCCCCTTTGCTTTAATGGATTAGGAATATATATGTTCCATATTAAGTTTTTAAGTTCTTGGGCTTGAAATTTTAACATTCATTAAAGTATACATTTTCCTTGACAAAACCTAAAGTAATTATTTTCTCACTTCTTTCCAGAACATACAAATACTTTAGAATGTTTTAACAGTTATTTGCAAATATTTTAATTATATATTTTAAAATTGTATCTAAATTAATCATTTTGTTATTGTTTTCTTAACCAACATGCTTATATACAGTAACCTAGCTAGATGTTTGCCAATTACTTTGAACACTATTATATTAATAACTTTCATCCCACTCCATTTGTGCTGTTTATTTTTACACACATTTTTAATAATACTTTAGAATCATTTGGGGAGTGTTAAAATACATTTATTTATGCCTTTATTTTTTCCAACTGTATAATTTTGTATAGAATTCTACATTCTTTCACAGAATTTTTATTTTAGCTTCTATTATTTCTCTTGAAAATTAATATAATATTTTGTTCCACTAAAAGCAATCTGCCCTTCCTCTTGAGTACTTTAAAATTTTTCTATTTTTAGTATATTGAATATTACTACTATGTGTCCAGGTATATCTTTGGTATATCTTAATTTTTAACAGTGTTTAACCCCATATTATCACTAAGTTCACTTCAGTCGCTCAGTGGTGTCCAACTCTTTGTGACCCCATGAATCGCAGCACGCCAGGCCTCCCTGTCCATCACAAACTCCTGGAGTTCACTCAAACTCATGCCCATCGAGTCAGTGAGGCCATCCAGCCATCTTGCCCCCTTCTCCTCCTGCCCCCAATCCCTCCCAGCATCAGAGTCTTTTCCAATGAGTCAACTCTTCATATGAGGTGGCCAAAGTACTGGAGTTTCAGCCTCAGCATCAGTCCTTCCAATGAACACCCAGGACTGATCTCCTTTAGGATGGACTGGTTGGATCTCCTTGCAGTCCAAGGGACTCTCAAGAGTCTTCTCCAACACCACAGTTCAAAAGCATCAATTTTTAAGCACTCAGCTTTTCTTACATCCATGCATAACCACTGGAAAAACCATAGCCTTGACCAGATGGACCTGCTTTTTAATATGCTGTCTAGGTTGGTCATAACTTCTCTTCCAAGGAGTAAGCGTCTTTTAATTTCATGGCTTTAGGATATACAAATCTTTTGTGACTTTACTAACTAGCAATATCTGACCAGTCTTATACTCTTTACACATAATTTATAGAATCACTAATTTTAATTGTTTCAATACTTGTAAATTCTTACAACTAAATATGTAGTATATAAATAAGGACTAGTATATTTAATAAACTTTATAAAGAACCCCCTGCTAATACAGGAGATACAAGAGACATAGATTCAATCCTTGGGCAGGAAGGTCCCCTGGAGGAGGGCATGGCCACCAGTATTCTTCCTTGGAGAATCTCATGGACAGAGGAGACTGAAGGGCTACAATCCATAGGGTTGCAAAGAGTCGAATGTGACTGAAGTTACTTAGCACACACAATATTTAGTCTTTATTATCAATTGCACAAAAATGGCATTTTTAAATTTCTATTTTAAAATTATTTCTAGAAGTTTCACAATACTTGTTTTAAAAAAACTCACAATAGTAATATAAAACTGCTTAAACTAATTAAAGAAAATAATGTGTGTCCGACTCTGCAACCCCATGGACACCAGGCTCCTCCGTCCATGGGATTTTCTAGGCAAGAGTACTGGAGTGGGTTGCCATTTCCTTCTCCAGGGAATCTTCCCGACCCAGGGATCGAATCCAGGTCTCCCACATTGCAGACAGATGCTTTACCGTCTGAGCCACCAGGGAAGCATTTTTCATATGAGATGTATGTCTCCTTTCTAAAGTCTTCAGAAATCTATACCACATAGTGAGGGAAAAGACCTGGATGGTCATTATGGAATAACAAATAACATTAGAAATTGAAAAAAAAATCCAAACAGTATTTTCTCTCCCAAAAACTCTATTCTGAAAAATAAAAGCTATTTAATATTAATTGTTGAAGAGCAACCAATAATCCATTTGATGCAGTAACAAGTGATAATAATCCCTGATATTACCCAGAACTGAAATATCTCAATACATCATAATACTTTAAAGTAAACTTTGGTTTACAGTCATAATCTCCCATTAATGTTTTAACTCACTGTTTAACTTACTAACAACTAAAATTACTTCATTATTCTCACATAATTTGTCAAAAAGAAAGACTACTCATGGTTATAAAGCATCAACCAAAATAACTATAAAAGAACTATAAATAAATTTCACACCTTTTCTCACAGAGAACAGAATAACAATCCCATTTATTAGTCAGACTCTGAATATCAAGTAGAAGATCACAGAGATGGCATTCCATAAAGGTGTTCGTGATTATCACAGACCTTGTCTCTTCAACCATACAGTCACTCTGCTCTTGTTATGGATTACATGGAAGCCCCCAAGGAAAACTGGAAAATAACAGTATTTTTTCAGGATACACCCTAGATTAAAGTGACTCAATAGTCTGGGTGAGTCTATCAATTAAATTTCCTAAGAGATAAGAATGGATTAATCATTTAAAAAATGGTAAACTGTTACATAAACCATATCAGATTTGTTAGGCACACAAATGTCCAGTCAATATACATACGGTTGATTTTAGTATAAATGACCATTCAAGTCTATCAAGTGATGACCAAGGTAATAGTTTTTATTGAATGTTACAAGATCCATAGCAACTTTATGTAGCAAATACTTGCTGAGTTAATATTCTCACACTGAATCTTTGTTATTATATTCCCTACTTTTCTCTCAGATGTAAAATTCCAAGTTTGCATCTAATTCTAATATTTTATTCTATACTCTGTGTTGCTGTGATGTAATTTTATGTCTTTACATTAAAAGAGATTGAACTTAAGGAAGTAAATATTTTTCCAAAGAAGTCATACAAATGTGAACATATACATGAAAAGATGCTCAACAGCACTAATTATCAGGAAAATTCAAATCAAACCCACAATGTGATATTGCCACACAGTGGTTAGAGTGGCTATTATCAATAACAGTATGTGAACTGAGAACTTCCAGATGTTCAAGCTGGATTTAGAAAAGGCAGAGGAACCAGAGATCAAATTGCCAACATCCAGTGGATCATCGAAAAAGCGAGAGAGTTCCAGAAAAATATCTACTTCCCCTTTATCAACTACACCAAAGCCTTTGACTGTGTGGATCACAAAAAAATGTGGAAAATTCTTCAAGGGAGGGGAATATCAGACCACCTGACCTGCCTCTTGAGAAATCTGTATGCAGGTCAAGAAGCAACAGTTAGAACTGTACATGGAACAATCGACTGGTTCCAAATCGGAAAGGAGTACGTCAAGGCTGCTGTATATTGTCACCCTGCTTTTTTAACTTCTATGCAGAGTACATCATATGAAATGCCAGGCTGGATGGAGCACAAGCTGGAATAAAGATTGCTGAAGAAATATCAATAACTTCAGATATGCAGATGACACCACCCTTATGGCATAAAGTGAAGAAAAACTAAAGATCCTCTTGATGAAAGGAAAGAGGAGAGTGAAAAAGTTGGCTTAAAGCTCAACATTCAGAAAACTAATATCATGGCATCCAGTCCCAGCACTTCATGGCAGATAGATGGGGAGACAATGAAAACAGTGACAGACTTTATTTCTTGGTCTCCTAAATCACTGAGGATGGTGACTGCAGCCATGAAATTAAAAGACGCTTGCTTACTCCTTGGAAGAAAAGCTATGACCAACGTGGAGAGCATATTAAAAAGCAGAGACATTACTTTGCTGACAAGTCGGTCTAATCAAAGCTATGGTTTTTCCAGTAGTTACGTATGGATATGAGAGTTGGACTATAAAGAAAGCTGAGTGCCAAAGAATTGATGCTTTTGAACTATGGTTTTGGAGAAGACTCTTGAGACTCCCTTAGACTTCAAGGAGATCCAACCAGTCCATCCTAAAGGAAATCAGTCCTGAATATTCATTGGAAGGACTGATGCTGAAGGTGAAGCTCCAATACTTTGGCCACCTGATGCAAAGAACTGACTCCTTGGAAAAGTCCCTGATGCTGGGGAAGATTGAAGGCAGGAGGAGAAGGGGACAACAGAGGATGAGATGGTTGGATGGCATCACCGACTCAATGGACGTTAGTTTGAGCATGTTCCAGGAGTTGATGATTGACAGGGAAGCCTGGCATGCTGCAGTCGATGGGGTTGCGAAGAGTTGGACATCACTGGGCGACTGAACTGAACTGATTTTCAAAAAGACAAATGATAAGTGTTGGCAAGGATGTGGAGAAAAGGGGATCTTTGTGCACTCTTGGTGGGAATATAAATTGGTCCAATCACTATGGAAAACAGCATGGAGGTTCCCAAAAATTAAAATATAGAATTACCGTATGATCCAGCAATTCCATCTCTGGATATATACCCAAAGGAAATGAAAACAGGATCTTAAAGAGATATCTGCACTCCCATGTTCACTGCCACATTAATCACAATAACTAAGATACAAAAACAGCCTAACTGTCAATAGATGAATGGATAAAGATGTATTGTATACAAAAACAATGGAATGTTATTTGGCCATGAAAAAAGAAAATCCTGCCATTTGCTATGACTTAGATGAAGTTTGAGGGCATTATCCTAAGTGAAATAGGTCAGACAGAGAAAGATGAATACTCTACTACATCGCTTGTATCTATAACTTAAAAAAAAAAAAAGTAAACTCACAGAAGCAGGTAGACTGATGACTGCCAAGAACTGGGATGTAGGGTAAATAAGATGTTGGTCAAGGGTACAAACTTTCAGGTATAAGATAAATAAGTTCTGGGTATCTAATGTCAAGCACAGTGACTACAGCGATTAACACTGAATTATATACTTGAAAGGGCTAAGTGAGTAGAAATTAAATGTTCTCACCACCAACAACAAAAAAAAAGGTAGTTATGTGGCATGCTGGAGACATTAACACTACGGTGACAATCATTTTATAAAATACAAGTACATCAAATCAACATATTGTACACATTAAACTTACATAATGTTAGAAGTGGAGAAACATTTTTATGGTTTTGCAGTTTTCTGTCCTGGATTAAAGTTATCAACTTATTCATTCACCTACTTATTACTAAATGCTACTCAGTGAATATAGAAATCAATAATAGATTCCCTATTCTCAAAGAAAGGCAGCCATAGACTGAGTTCAAAGATCCTTAAAGACCATGCAAGTATGTGTATAAAATAATATCAAAACATTCTTCTGTACTGATATCTACTTTTTGAATCTTTTAAAATAAGTAAATGCACAATTTTCTTAACTTAGTACCCTACTAACGGACACTTAATGGCTTATGACTTTTCACTAACAATGCACAAATTAACATTTTGTGAATAAATATGTGCATATTTTAAAAATTATTCCCATGGAATTTTTCCACTAAAGCAGAATTTAGGTGTCTAGGTAAGTGTACATTTTAAACACTTTTGCTATATTTTGGCAGTCTTCCTTAATAAAGGGCTATATCCTTGTCAAACTGGTTGTCATCACCTCTCTGTCCTGCCTTTGTCAATTGGACAGTAGGTTAACTGACACTTCATCTTGTGTGAGATAATATTACTTCATAGCACCAACCATCAGGCAAGTGCCCGAGGTTTCACATTACATTTGTTTTTGTAATAGCATGGCTGTCTGTCTACCTCTACCAGACTGCAAGCCACCAAGGGCAGAAATAGGAATTTATTGTCATCTTTGTGTGTTGCCATTAGGCATAGAAAAGTTTATTTTAAATTAGTTCATTTTTGTTTAATTTATTAATGTGAGAAAACATCAAACTGATTTTTCTTTTATGGGTTTTTGGCTGAGCTTTAGTATAATTTATAAGCTTAGTAAATTAAGTTCCTTTAAGAAAACAATCACTACATCAAATTATTGTGGCTTTGGCCTTTTTGGCATGCAAAGATTTCTTAACAGAAGTTCAGGCCAGGTTGTGATTTGACCTGAAACTGCAGCCGTAACTACCAGGCTCTTCAAGAGATCTTTCATTCTTTCTATATAATTCTTATCTCAAGGGACCATCATCCTTAGAACAATCGCATTTATTGGTAATACCTCTACCTCCAATGTTAAAATGGCATCTGACTGAAGATGAGATAATCCCTCCTTATATTGCCTGACTCGCAGACATAAGATTTAACATCTTTCTATTTTCATATTTGTACTCACCACAGTACCCTCAAGCCCAGACCAGTGCCTGGCTCATGAATGAATGAGGAAAATACTGACTCCAGAAGGCATTAAAAAAAAGTTTTTCATGAATCCAATCCAGGCACCTCCTCACAGTGCTTTAAAAAAGAAAAGTAAATCCCTTAAAGCTCAAATTTATGTAGTTATCTTGGAAAAAATTTTAATTGCCTAGAGTCCACACAGCGCCTTGTTATATTCTAACATAACAAGGAGTATAAAACCATGACTAAAATATGCACACTCCACTCCAGTATCTATAAAAAAAAAAAAGGAATTGCTAGTTTATTCATCTTGCTTAATGACATAGAAGGGCAAAACAAGTACCCAAACAATGAATAATAACACAAGCGCTCAGACTGTAAAATCAATATGTCAGATCAGTAGAGCTGAGCTTCGTTTTAATGCTCTCATCCCTGAACACAGTGGAGCTTACTTTCTGAATTATATATATATGTATTGACCTAATTACATAAATATTGGCTTTTCCTTATATGAAGCTTTTTTTTTCAGTCTCACTGTAATTACGATGTCAATATTTGCGGCCCTAGTAACAATGAATTTAAACCCGTTAACTGTGACTGATAGTGGCAGACCATGAGATAATCCAGACCGTCTCACAGTCTCAGCACCTGGGTGACACTAGATAATAACTGAGAAATCAGGAATTTCTTAGGTGTATCATGGAAAGGTAAACTTCTTTAAGAAAACAATCTTAAAGGATGAAATAATTATTTCATCCCCAATAACTGGGGAGATGGCCTCCTCCCTCAGTTTGTTGGGTTTTACAACACACAAAAGTAATAACCAGGATGTGACTAGATTTTGGTCTATAATGTTGTACAACATTTTTTTTCTTTAATCAAACACTTCATCCCTAACTTCAATCCCCAGTCCATCCTGCTACTAAATTCTTTGTTCTACTGACATATGTCTATACCCCTATCCCCATAGCTCTGTGTGTATATAAAGGGTATCATTTAATATTTGTTATTATTCTTTGATATATTTCAATAAGGATCTGTGCATAGTTTAGCCTAATACAAAGTACAATCTGTATAAATTCTACTTTTTAAAAATGTCCAATTTAATTATCTCTCCTTACATGGCTTTATTTTCATAAGAAAAGATTTCACAACAGTTCCTACCATTGTTACATCTCTGGGCCACGCACTGATACTATACTTCAGGACATTTTAATTAAATTTCTTTACTTCGATAACATTAGAGAAATATTCCAAATGCTTTCAAAAAGCTAGAAAGTGCTGTTTACTTTGTTCTCATAAAGTTTCTGAGCTCTCCCACTCAAGGTCTTATACGTTCCAATTTAAGAAATGCAGAAATATGTGTCATGTTCATCTTTTAGAGTTAGGTGAAACACACAGGGAATGCTACACAAAAAAATTAAAAACAATCGTGTCCACAATTTGGGTAGAGAGTCGTTCTAGAAGGATCATGGTGAGGTGGTATATCCATCATTCCGTGATTTTCTTATTTGCCTCTACAGGGATGCCAGAGGAGATGAACCTCAGTGACGTGAAGCAAATCCATCAAACAGACGGTGGTAGTACTTTAGACACAACTGGAGCAGGATGTACAGCCGCAACTGAAACTATGTCACTGACTCTGATGGGTGTAGTGATGCTATTTCCTGGGCTTTGGTAACAGCTCTTCTGCCCTGACACACATGTCTTAGTGGAGTCTTGATTTCTCCCTTCTTTTGCTCTGAGTGGAATAAGGTATCTTTTTAAACGTAACAATTATATTTATGAGAAGGTACTAACTTCTTGGAAGCCAAGTTGGCCTGTTGACAAAGTACCTAAAAATCAACGTTTACATGATAGACCATTTGAAAACACGTCTCTTTGAATCTAAAATATGAATCTAATTTAAATGTTCTTAAATGCTAACATGTTAAACCTGCAAATGTGAAGAGCACGGAAGTGACTTTGAATGAGATTGTAATTTTATTATTCTCAATTCCAACCTCTTCCTTTTTAAAAGAAAAAAATGTTTTCAATTGAAAGTGTATTTGCAGGATGATGAAAACAATACATAGCTTTTCTTAAGATACTGGAATCAGAATTTCATTAACTGAATCAGAAACAAACAATGGCAAGTAGTATGCATGCATTTTCAAGATATTCTTCCATTTTTATAAGCTATAGAAAGAAATGAATGAAAGCCTATAAATTATAGAGTAGATTGCAAGGAGCATTTTACATAATTTCATTGAAGATGCTTGATAATTTTTATCCACTGTAACTAAGTCACTGACAAATGTAAAGCTGAGTATTTTGATAGCATCTGATTTGTATCCCATTATATACAAAATGCATCTTTGGTATTGTGACTCTGTTCCCTCCTATCTCTCCGCCTCCTAATGGATTTATCTATGTTGCAAAGCACATGCCTGCTCTAGGAATATCTCTAATAAAGCTGTTAATTATTTGGTGGAAAATTTTAAAGAATATTGATCATTTTCTCCTAGAAAAAATGATATATTCATCCATTTTCAAAACGTTATTTCAAAAATTTGCTGTTTTTTAAAACTTGGTATTGAACAATTGTCTATATATTTCCAAAGTCCCTATGAATATCTAAAGATGCGCTAATATAGAAAATATGGCATGTGCTGTTTTAGCTCTTTTCATATTTTCATATTAGCAGAGCCACTAATCCACAGTCCCTGACTTCCCAGTTGAGATAAGATGCCTCAGCAGACACTGTGTTAATCACTGTACTTAAGGAGAAAGAGACAAGTCAGCATTTATTAGGAAGTATCATATCCAGTCAATAGCCAGAAAATATAATTAATACAAAGTGACAGAATAGAAAAGAGAAGTGCTGAACTTATAAAATTTTTTAAAAATCAAAAAGACTTCAAATGACCTCTGAAAAAGAACTGATGGGAACTCAATCAACAACAAGCATTTGTGGGATGAAATCAATCTGTCCAAATAAGGAAACTATATGATCAGACCCTATTCTCCCTCAGGTTCTCAATTATTGATGAGAACCTGGTGATGGTCAACTTACACCACAGTATTTTTAAACTGCCAAGATAAGTCAGATTTTTCTTGTCTGTTCAAATATGACTCTGAGTTGGAAGTGCTATTCTACCTGCCAATTCTGGATGCCATTTTCCCAGGCTTCCACTCCACCTTAACATGATCTGCTTGGATTTGAGCGCATTTGCACCACCATACTCCAAATATTATAAACTTAACAGTTTTTTTAATCTTAATTTCAACTTCAACTCTTTATTTAAACAGCTCTGAAATGTGTAATATGAGATCAACCAATTGTGGCACTCCAGCCCAAGCCACAGTTGGGTTGCCACGGCAACACTTCTGACCCAAACCTGAAGGGTCTTCAAAAAAGCCAACTAAAGAACAAGGTTCAGCAGTCTAAGATGTACCTGGATAAAATTAGTTGATAAAAGATAATTTTAAATATTGTAGGAAATGGTTAAAAGCAGAGTAGTAACAAAATCGATAGTATGAATGAATATCTTTATATCAATTAAATTTTACATACTAAAATGGGTGCCGTCTACCTCCATGTAGACGTTTAGGAGACAATACACATACCATAAATGTTAAAGCTAGAGCTCAAAACACTTGAGATTTTCAGAATTTATTTAAGAGCCTGAGGCATACTTTTTTAATATTCTCAATGGGGTCATTCTTTAACACTCTGCTGTGAACCATCTTACATTTGTATAGCTCTTTATAATTTACAAGGCTCTTTCAGAGGAGACAAAGCATATCACTTGACTTTCCTCACTTCTAAAGGATGGGCTCAATTTTTTTTCTTTTTTTTTTTTTTGGAAGGGGCTCAATTTTTAGTCAAATAAAGCAATAACACTGAGTTGTTTTCTTTTAATATGGCTCAGATTTGCTGTATAAGAGTTTTCCATTAGTAAGGTTAAAAAGTTTTTAAGCAATGCTAAAGTTGTTAAATACATGTCTACTTTCCGAGATGACTTAAGGGATAACATTCATGTGAATATATATGTATTTTAAATTATCTTCCACAGTTATAGTCATATTTTATACTGGGATCAATTAAAGGAGTTTTCTTGAATTTCTGAGTTATTGTTATATAAATTAACCTGAAACAGTCTAGTATTCTGCATGTATTGGGGAAGAATCAGTTAATCTGAGCCAAAATTCAGGGCCCTTCCTTTGCATATACACCATGATAAATGCTCTTACACAAAATCTTCTTTAGTCTCACCAATAATATTATCACCTCCATTTAGCCGATGAGGAATCTGAGGCTAGAAATATTATGTACTTTGTTTGGTGTCATACAACTAGTCAGAGTAGAATCAAACATATAAGTAATGTCTCTAAACAAACCATATACATTCTTGGTTCAAATATATAACAGTCTCAGAACAGTAGTACAAAATCTTAAAGTTAGCATAAAAGTCATTCAAAGCTGATTTAAGTCTCTAAACAAGGATTTAAAAAACAAGTAAAATTAACTGTACAATCCTAATGTATAATTATAAAATTGTAGATTAGTATAAAAGCATAGGAAAAAAATAAAAATGTAAACATGAACCTTTTCTTTTGTACTAATCATTACTCTCTCACATGTGAAAATTTCATTCAAATACATCAACTGGTAAAGTAAATCAGCTACCAAAAATGAGAAAGCACACATATATATTTTGTATCACAGAATCATAGCATTTCTTTTTGTTTCCTCAGCAACTTAAGAGTTTAAACATTTATTTGGCCATAAGACACAGAATGGCATAAAAATATAAGGAAAGAAAGATAAGAAACAAGGAGGGAGGGAGTATGTGGCGGAACATTATTTGTAAAAATCCTAGATATGTCTTTTATCCTCTTATTTGTCCAGGAACATCTTATCAACGAAATAGTGTCTAGAGTGTTCTTTTCTAATTAAAGGACAGAAGTTAATATGCTATTTCCTCCCAATACTCAGCTCTTCCAAAGTACTCAATAATGATGCTTTGAAAAGGACTCAATTAGTTTACTGCTAATTGTTTTCAATCACTAAAAATATTGTTTCTATCATCAGAACACTTCAGATACAATAAAAATTGTTTCTTCCTGAGTGAATTCATTCAACCCAGACTTGTAATTTTTTGAGATAAATCATTGAGCAGTCTGTGATATCAGTATTTCTTTTGGTTGTAAACTTTGGTATCCTATGTAAAAACATGGGTAGTATGAAAATTCAGCAATAATTCATGTAATTAGGTATGACACTGGGCATATTTTTTTTTAATTATAGACTGTTGTATATCAATCATTTCTGAAAAATAGAGACAAAATTTTATCAAGTTTGAAATCTTTGTTTGCCTTTGCTAGAATTAAATGATCACTGAATTACTCTTATATCATCATTTTGTAAATGGAGTTTCACTCAAATGAGTCCTTAAACTGACCTATTTCCATGTGCAGAAGAAAACTGAAGAATTCCATTACAATATGATTCACATCTTCACAGTAGAATGGCAATAACTATTTGGAAGAGTGCCGGGATGGAAGTTTGTGGATAAATTTGCAAACATCTGATTCAAGAGTCTCTCCCCTTCCTGCACCTGTCAACTGTCACATTGGAAGCATCTTCACCATGAAATATTGGGTTGGTCAAAAAGCTTGTGGGAAATTTTCTGTAGAATTTTAATAGAAAAGCCCAAATTTTTTGGCCAGTCCAATGTATATAAAGAGATTATGCATCACACCTTCCCAAGAAAGTTTTCCTTTATCACAGAGCAAGAGGAAGGGGATAGAGGAATTTGAAGTGCCATAGAGTTAAAAGCAGATCAGAGACCAGCTAAGGAGCAAACTGGTTGGAGACAGAAGGAATGGAATTGACCCAGAGGAATCACTAGGGTAATTCGGTAAGTAAATTCTACTTCTGTGAGTTTCAGTACCCACCGCTGAGCACCAGTGCCCTGAAGGAACTAACTGCCTTAGAAGGAGGGGAAGTGCAGTCTCTCTTTTCGCCAGATTACCCAGCCAAGGCCAGCAGCAATAAGGAGGCAAACAAAAAGCCTAGTTTGCAAAACAAATGCCATGAGCAGTACAGTGTGTTAGCAAGCACCTGTCTTATTCTGTTTCTTTAAGAAATCTAGGCACTGACCAGTAAGTATTTTTAACAACAGTAATTTCTTCAGAATAACAAGACCCCCATAGGATAAACAAGGATTTCAATTTACAAAATCGTGGTCAAAATTGTCAAAGACTTCCAGAATAGAATTAGTCAAGTCATGGTGCTTTTCCAACTCACCCCACATGCCCATTCCTCTCCTTTTCACCAACATACACACACCCATGCCTCACAGTCCCTTGCTATTGCTTCTATTTCCTTTTTATCTTCTTATCTGTATAACTGAGTTAGCTGGATCTAACTCAGAATTACTTAACAGAACTAGATAATGCAACATATATTTAAGACCCACCTGGCACATGGTAATCCTTAACAATTTCAGGTTTGTGCCTTTCCCATTAAGCCTTCTCTTAAAATGCATGTGTGCCCAGGATGGGACAGTACCACACTATTAAATTATTAATTCTGCCTGTGGCTAAGCTTTTGATAGGGAAACAGCATTTAAAAAGTTCAAGTGTGAGTAAATAGAGCTTAAGAAGGAGGGCTCACTGGAAAAATCCCTGATGCTGGGAAACATTGAGGGCAGAAGAGGGCATCAGAGGATGAGATGGCTGGATGGCATCACTGATGCAATGGACATGAACTTGGGCAAACTCTGGGAGAAGGTGAGGGACAGTGAGGCCTGGCGTGCTGAAGTCCATGGGGTCCCAAAGAGTCAGACACGACTGTGTGACTGAACAACAGCAAGGAGGAGGAATGAGAGAGAGTAGAATTGCAGGAGAGACCTACTCTCGCCTATTTCATCTGTCATGGTTTGCTTAGCCTCGTCCTGGCTACAAAGTTTATTCATGGAAAATGTATTTCCAAACTATAGGGAGTTAGAGTGGTCTTGCTTTTATAAAGGGTTATTAGCCCTGACCCAGTGTTTACAAGTGAATTTGTCTCCAACTGTAACAAACTGAAGACCTCAACTGCAAGCCCCTACAACGGCAAGTCTACCTGACCAGAGTCTTCGGACCACATCTCAGAATGACTACAGTCTGGGATAGCGCTCAGAGCTCAGGCCAAGATGAGGTGGAACTTAATCATTAATGAGTAATCAGTGTATTACTCAGTATCAGATTGAAAGTCACCACCAAGTGGGGATTTCTGAAGGCAAGATTGTCTCCTTAAGTTCACGTTGATAACAGATGATGAAGTAAGTAGAGTAAGTCCCCTTCATATGAATGAGTTCTGTTCCAACAATGCGTTTGGAAGTCCAATCTGTTTTTAAGTCCAACAAAGTTATGCCCAGGCACCCAACTAACGCAGTCAGGCTGTATGGTACTGTACCACACGGTGCGCTGTGCTTAACTTGCTCAGTCGTGTCTGACTCTTTGGGACCCCGTGGACTGTCGCCCACCAGGCTCCTCTGTCCATGGGGATTCTCCAGGCAAGAATACTGGAGTGGGTTGCCATGTCCTCCTCCAGGGGATGTTCCCAACCCAGGGATCAAAACCGGGTCTCCCACATTACAGGCAGATTCTTTACCATCTGAGTCACCAGGGCTATAAAAGGTTTATAACACTTTTCACACAAATAGTACATTAAAAAAAACAAACACAAAGAAAATATTTGTAATCTTACAGTACAGTACCTTGAAAAGTACAGGAGTAAAGGTTTAACAGCTGGGCAAGTTCACATATTTGACAGTTCTTATGTAGGGACTTACTGTATTTCTAAAGAGAGATGTCAACCCTTTCCACTGAATCACTCAATATCCCTGAACTCAGAAAACCTTTTGAAAAGCAAGCTGATTAGGTTAGGTTATTTTTTAAGGTTATTTGTAAGCTGATTAGGTTAGGTTATCTTTTTGAGGTTATTTGTAGGTTTTACAGGGTATGTTTAAATTTTCCTTTATTACATAAACTTTTTATTCTCATCTAGTCTCTCGGATATTTTCTCTCATCCCTGTCTTTCTCAAATTCAGCTCTAGTAATAATGTGAGCATCCTAAAGAGATCCCATATGCCAGATGCCCTTGTGTGACCGTCTGATGGGGAGACTGGCTGAATCATTGACACAAAGGCATCCAAAAATGCTGGAGAAACCAGAACAAGCACAACTTCAAAGGTTTTAGCCTAACTGTCTGTATGACCTTCAGCAAGTCCCATTATCCCTCTGAATTCAGTTTCTCATTTGGAACACAATGTGCTTGAACCAAATGGTCACTACATTTCCTTGTCAATTTCCAGTCTAAAAGAGTATCTATTTACTTGATGTCTTATATGATAACCTACTATTACTTAATACATAAAAGACATTTAAAAGTAATGCATAAAATGTGATTTTAGTTACAACTCTATGCATATGGTGGTAGTTATAATTTGCTTATCACATATGGTGTTGTGGCTTTTCTGCATAAGACTGAGATGAAGGGAAGAATAAAGTTTGCTGAGCTTTCATCTAATGGAGAGAACAATATGCCTGGGCAAAGAGATTTACCCTGTCATTAAATATATAGCAATTAATTGCTTTTTGTTTTCACTAATCTTATAGGAGCTATGATCTAGGGTCTCCACTAATTCAGCAGTAGTGTCTCACAGTATTTAAAAGCAAATAGTGAATACAGTGGCACCACTAAGGGTCTGAAAGATCACAGTGTGTGGAAGTCAGCGATGGAAGTAATAAAAGTGCATTTGACAGAATTTTTTTCTTCTCGCAGATTTTCCCAGGAGACCCTCTTAAATAGGGCTAAACAAATGGTGCTGCCTCTGATGATTTATTGCAGAACAAGCTGACAGGCACAGGAGCGTGTTATCTGGTCCCCTGAAGAGTAGGGGCTAATTCAGAAGATGAAAGGAGACCAGAAGTGCAACAGTTGGAAAAAAAGACTCTGTATCAGTCAGTGAGCAAGCAGAGAGAAGCGGGCAATTGCAGCTTATTTAAAAGATAGTTTTTAAATACTGTGTGTTGGTAACTTTAGTGTTTTGTTTTCTTCGCTTATTAAAAATATTAATGAGGATCTATGAGAATTTCATCACAGATGGTTAACTGCAATAAATTTAGAGTAAATTTTTCTACCTTACTACTACTTTTGTGACACATTCATTACAGTATAGATATAATTAAATGTAAATATGTGAATACTTATACACATTTATCTCTATTTATCTATAAAATATACATACATTTTCATACATTTGCATGTTTATTGTTGTGTTTGTGCTTTATGAATAGATAAAATATAACAGATAAAGGCTTTTATGTTACATTTTCATAAAACTTGCCTTTATACCAATTATTACTGGCTTTTGAATCAAAGACTGAGGTCAGTGCAATAGATAACTTTGTTAAAATTGCTTCTGATTATTTTCCCATATGGACTTTCATCTTTCATTTCAAATGGATCAGTACTGAACAAAGCTCTTACTATACATGAGAGGGCACACATGGCCACAATGGCAACAAGAGGATGCATACATAGGTATATGTTTCAGAAAGCCTCACTGGCACAGCCTTATGTATACACATTCTATGATCTTTAAGAGACTGTTCCCTGGAGAATAATGCAAGGCATAAAGAGCTTATGATTCTTATTATTAAATATGTAAAAATGTGAACTGTAACAACTCCGTTGCTTTTAGCAACTCACTTGCTTTTAGATTATTAACTAAGTGAAGTTAAGCTGAGCAAGACAGTAATAACAATTAAAGGAACTCAGATGTATCCTCATTTTCTTCAAGTCACTGGCTGTTCTGTCTTCTGCCTTAGTGATGCTCACCTTTCAGTATCCCACTGCCTTTATTATCTCTGCTCGCAGGGCCTACATGGGACACTTTGTGAGAAATGGAACTCAGACTTGGAAATAGTCTTGCTTTTGAAGAGCAACTCTCTGAAATATCTGTGAAATTGAGATGATCATATCTCCCCCACCCCATGGCTGATACATTGGGAAGATTTATTTAGTGTTTATATTTACATTGACTGGCCCACTGTGGGATTAAGTAAACATGAGGTAACATTTTATCAAGGCTTGCTTTTAGGTGAAATTTTTCACACTATATATGTTGGAAAATCATTTGATTTTAAAACTATATGGACGCAATCCCACTCGTGGGTATACACCCATAGAAAACCATAATTTGAAAAGATATACACTGCAATATACACTGGAAAATATTCATTGCAGCACTATTTACAATAGGCACATGTAGGCAATCTAAAAGTCCATCAATAGAGGAATGTATAAAGAAAATGTGGTACATATATATAATGGAATATTACTCAGCAACAAATAAGAATGAAATAATGTCATTTCTAGCAACATGGATGGACCTAGAGATTGTCATACTGAGTGAAATCAGACACAGAGAGGCAAATATATGATATTGCTTATATGTGGAATCTAAAAAAAGGGTACAAATGAAGTTATTTACAAAAGAGAAGTAGAGTCACAGATGTAGAAAACAAACCTATGCTCATCAGGGGATTAGGACTGTTATCGTTGTTTAGTTGCTAAGTCATGTCCTACTCTTTTGAGACCCCATGAACTGTAGCATGCTGGGCTCCTCTGTTCATGGGATTTTTCAGGCAAGAATACTAAAGTAGGTTGCCATTTAGGGGATAAAGGCAGGGAGGGATAAATTGAGAATGGGATTGACATATGCTATATAAAATGGACTTCCTGCCAGTGAAGGAGACATAAGAGATGTGAATTCAATCCCTGGGTTAGGAAAATCCTCTGGAGTAGGAAATGGCACCCCACTCCAGTACTCTTGCCTGGGAAATCCCATGGATAGAGAACGGTCCATCTGCTCAAAGAATTGAACACAACGTGGCAACTAAAGAGCAACAACTACAGGGCCTAAGCAAACAGGCAAACTTACCAGCTTGGGGGAGAATTCTTGGTCTTGTGATTTTCAGAAAATGAAAATAAAGCTACCTAGAGAAGTTATAAAATCTAACATTACCATGACATTGATTAAAATAGTACATATAATGTAATAGAATTTGAATGTAATGGTTATAATATAAATGTTCATCTCTTTCCAAATTAACTATTCTGCTTCTTGATAAATCTACCAATTTGCTAAAGTATTCGGGACACTTTGATAAATAACCTTTTCCAACATAGATTACAGTTTTTGAATTCGTCACCATTTTATTCTTAAATTATAGGAAATAAAATTAAAATATGTTAATGTCACATTTAAAGGTATTAAAAGAAACATTTCTTCTATGTCACTGTTACTGTTCCCTACCATATCATTTTTATGTGCCATTTTTAGATTTATCATCTCTATATCAGATTATAATTAGGTTATATCTTGAAACATGAAGATCAATAGATCATGTTCATGTTCATTTTAATTGGAAGTTCTTTGTTATTTAAAAATTAAGCTAGTTTATTGCACTATAGCATCTTCTAGTGATTTTAAAATAATGAGAAAATATGAATATTTTAAATCTTTCTAAACAACTTCCCTTTAGAAAATCATTATTTCACTTTATTATAAAACATGAGGGCAAGTCAGTCATAGTTGAACTATGCAACTTTTAATTCCTAGTACTGTTTTTCTCTTCAAATCCAGAGATGTTAGTTATTTGTCTTCTTTGGGATGAAAAAGAAAAATGCTCCTCTTGTACTTCTCTTATTAGCTACCTTTTTCTAAAACAGAGTGAATCATCTCCATATAAAACAGGAAACGTTAGAGATGAAAAGATGAATTTCAATGTAGGATAGAGAGAAAATTTAATGGAGAGTATATTCATAGAATTAACTCTGGTATAACTATGAACACGTTACATTCATGTTATCCTTCAAGTCTTATCTGGTCACATGTAAAACTTTATTTTAATCAACTTTTCTGATTAAAAATTAAATATTTCCACTGAAAAATCTTGAAGATAGAATATCAAAAATTCTCCAACCTCTGTTCATTTTGCCTCATTAAAAAAAATTCTAGCTTGTAGAAATATGGCTGTATAAATGTACACACATTATATTTAGATCCAGAGATCTATATAGAAGGGGTTTTCCTGGTGGCTTAGATGGTAAAGAATCTTCTAGCAATACAGAAGACCCAGGTTCGACCTCTGGGTAGGGTAGATCCCCTGGAGAAGGGAATGGTGACCCACTTCAGAATTCTTGCCTGAAGAATTCCATGGACAGAGAAGCCTGGCAGGCTTCAGTTCATGGGGTCGCAGAGTTAGACATGAATTACTTCATCTAAGCAGAAGACACACATATGTAAAGAGATAGATATATATACGGATTATATATTTACATAAATATATAAAGATAGGATATTTTATGACGTGATTATATGTTTTCTCTTTAAGCAGTCATTACTGCTTAACAATATGAATTTTTTAGGCCAATAAATACAATCCTAAAAATAATCATAACTGATTCAAAGTATTGTTATATGAATATCAATTATTTAACCAATGCCCTGTGGAGCAACATTATTTACAATATGTCATAGGCAGTGTTTTTTAAAATCTTTATTAAACTAGATGCTTTATTCCAATTGGAATGACCAGCATAGCCAAGAACCAACAAACAATAAAGATATGAATCATATTTTTTCATAAACTTTGGTCCCATTATACTTCCTTAATTCCCCTAAATTGAAGGTAATTCTGTCCTTAAATCATGTACCTCAAAATCAGATTACAATCATTTGTGTGTATTTATCTTATTTTTCCTGGCAGGTTAAAGGTTACTAATGGCTTTCAGAATCCTTTGTGGTAACAGTCCTTTGAACTTAGTAGATCTCCAAATACATGTGTTAAATCAAATCTAATTTTGACAGGATGCAAAAAGATGCTAATTTATTGTATTTGTTATAATTGATTAACCTTAATAATTCCCTGCCTATATCAAAGGAAATGAGAGCAAATGAGAAACTAATGTGAAAATATCTGTCAATAGGAAAATAATACAGATTTATAATTGTTAGTGCCAAATGAGCTATTTGCTGGGGGTTTATACATTTTTTATTAGTTCACATCTGACCTCTTAATAGTGAAATATAACCTGAGAGTCACAACATTTTGAAGAAGGAGTTTATTAGACTTGTGTGCCTGCCAAGCTCAGAATGCCTTCCGAGGAAATTTAAAATATGATCCCCTTCCCTTTATAGCTGACAGGGTGGGGGGTGATCTAGGATAGTACTGTCCAACAGAAATGTAATGTGAAATGTGAGCCACCTATGAAATGTTACATTTCCTAGTAGCCATGCTAAAAAAGAAAAAGGAGAGTAGAAAGATACAGCTGATATTTAACAGTACATTTAACTCAGTGTAGACAGATTACCCCTGGAGAAGGAAACGGTATCTCAGTACAGTACTCTTGCCTGAAAAATCCTATGAACAGAGGAGCCTAGTGATCTACAGTCCATGGGGTCACAAAGTGTCAGATACAACTGAGTAAATAACAACAAACAAACAACAATGCAGATTACCACCATTTCCACATGTAACAAACATAAAAATAATCAGTAAGAGATTTTCTATTAACTTTTTTAAATTAATCAATTCAACTGGAGAATAATTTCTTTACAACATTGTGGTGGTTTTTGCCACACATCAACATGAATCACCCATGAGTGCACATGTGTCTCCCCATCCTGAACCCCCCTCCTACCTCCCACCCCACCCCATCCCTCTGTGTTGTCCCAGAGCACCGGCTTTGAGTGCCTTGCTTCATGCAGTGACCTTGCACTGATCATCTATTTTACATATGGTAATACACATGTTTCAATGCTATACTATCATATCATCCCACCCTACCCTTCTCCCACATAGTCCAAAAGTCTGTTCTTTACATCTGTGTCTCTTTTGCTATCTCACATATAGGGTCTTTCTAAATTCCACATATATGTGTAATATACTGTATTGGTGTTTTTCTTTCTGACTTACTTCACTCTGTATAATAGGTTCCAGTTTCATCCACCTCGTTAGAACTGACTCAAATGTGTTCTTTTTTTACAGCTGAGTAATATTCCATTGTGTATATGTACCACAACTTCCATATCCATTTGTCTGCCAATGGACGTCTAGGTTGCTTCCATGTTCTGGCTATTGTAAACAGTGCTGCAATGAACACCGGGGCACACGTGTCTCTCAATTCTGGTTTCCTTAGTGTGTATGCCCAGCACTTTTATATTCATTATTTTGCAATCTAGCATGTGCTTACTGCATATCTCAGTGTGGACACAGTGTGTTGCAGTTGCTGATCTAGTGGCTACTGTATTGGACACATAAGTGAGAGGTGGAGACACCAAGGCACTTTGGGAAAAATGATCATTAATAAAGAAAAAAATTTGAGAAGCCTCCCTTAATCATAAATCTGAAGCAAGAAAATACACATGAACTTGGAGAAATGCCCTTTTCCTTACGAATTAGCAAAACTTGTCCTTCTAAATATGGATAGGAGTTGAAAATTCTAAGAAAGAGCTGTCTCTGAAGACCACAGAGATACTCTCCTTGACCAAATTCTACTCAACCTTTTCTGAACTCTCAACTGGGCACTGACCTTTGGGTTTCCATATTGGTTTCTGCATTGTCCAATTTTAGCAAGAATCCTGCTAGGACAGGTTAGCCAGAATCGTCAATCTGTGATGTCTGGTCACCCTCAATTTCCAGGGTCATCAGCCTTTACCATCCCCCAGGTGACTCCAATTACTCCAATACTGCCTTCAGCAAGAATCCTGTTAGGTCACTGTAGCCAGAAATTCCCCAAACCCATGATGTTTCCATCAACTGACCTCCATTAGACTTGTATCCTGTGTTGAGTCTAACCTCTCTTGCCAGTTACAAAGCACCGCTGCAGTGGTCTTTACAGCCTATCACAATAGTCCCCCAATAAAGTCTGCCTTACAGGTTTCCAAGCGCAATTAATTTTCTTTTCCTTTAACAAACTGTTGAGATTTTCAGAATGGCACTATGAAGAACTCAGGGAAACAATATCAGTAAGACACATCTATTAAGTTGGTCAAAATTAGCAATGATAGTCATTCAAATTCTTCGGAGACTGCTCAAAGAGTTTATACAAATGGAGAAGCATTTAGCATCAAAATCTAAAAAAATCCAGTAAGAACAATGTGAGGTAGTGGCGTTCCATTCAGGACTGCATTCATCCCCCACAGGTAAGCCTTGGGGGAAAACTGCTCTAACAGGAGCCTCAGCAGAAAGTCAGCTTCCATCTAGCCCCACCCTTCCCTTTCCCCCGTTTCCTTCCATTCTGGGTAAAGTCAGCCAAAGGCGGTCATCCACAGCTAAAGCCTGGGAGCTATGCCTTTTCTCCCACTGGTTGTTGTTGTTTAGTGACTAAGTCATGTCTGACTCTTTTGTGACCCCATGGACTATAGTCCACCAGGCTCCTCCACCCATGGAATTTTCCAGGCGAGAATATTGGAGTGGGTTGCCATTTCCTTCTGCAGGGGATCTTCCCAACCCAGGGATGGAACCTGCATCTCCTGCACTAGCAAGCGGGATCTTTTCCACTGAGCCACCAGGAAAGACCTCTCTCTTAACTCCAACTTAATAGAAAAGATACCCTGGGGTCAAGAGTGCAGTTCCTCTTTCTGAAGCAAATTGAGTTCAGTTTCCACCTTCCCCAGTTACTGGCAGCTGTTCAGTCCCAGCAGATCCCATCCTCCTAGGTTCTGCAGAAGATCCAGACTGGGCATGTTGGTAAGCAGAGAGAGATACCAGTTCTAGCCAAGTACTAGTGTGGCCAAATACTAAACAAATTAAAAAGCCAGCAAATTAACAACAGTAAAAATCTCTGCAGAGGAATCTCCCAGTGAGTAGAAAATCTCCCTGAATTTCCCTCTTCTCACTTAGTCACCAACTCTCTAGGCGGATAATATGGCAGCCCTTCCCAGAGCAATTTTTGGTGGTGCTTACAACATGCAAGGGTGGATTTTAGTTCTGTCAGGGGAGTTTGTAATTTCCTCAGTTCTGTCTCGCTGCACCAAAAATTTGAAGTGAGGGACGAATGGGTATTATAGCTCAGTTTTATTAGGAAAAACAAGATAGTACACCCTCGAGGAGTGAGGGCAGGCAGACCCAAAAGACGAAGAGAAGAAAGGCCTCAATCCTTCTAGGCTTCCTCCGTTTATACATTTGTCTCCTAACCAACCTCCCCCCACTCCCGCCAAAAGCCTGCCCTATGTAAACTGGGCTAGCCAGGAGGGCTGTTTGTTTTACCTGAGGTCCTCACTCAGGTCCTCGGACCTTCCTTTGTTCTATTTTCATGGGCTTTTCCCTTCTTTGTCTTTTAGTCACCACCATCTTGGGCTTCTTTTTCCTATTCTAACTACCTAACAGTTCCACGTTGTAAAAGCTATCAAGACTTGCTTCTTTGTTTCTAGTTGCCCTATCCCACCCATTAAGTACTTCAGCCCATCAAATATTTACATGATAAGAATGTCTTGAAGAAAGCAGACTATATATCCTGCACATCCATGTGTATGATTATGTTTCACTTGAGAATGCTGCTTGTGGGTATTATCTGCACCCCAGTCTGTGAAGTCTGCCATACCTATGTTACCCACACCTTAGCATCTGTGGTGGGACATGGTTTCCAAGGAGTTAGTTGCAAAATTCTTTGATACATTAAGTTTGTTTTTCTCATCTGCTCAGTTGTTGCATCCCCTGTCTTCGCATGCATCCATCTGACACAGGAGCCTTTGACCCCATCCTGCTTTATCAGCTTGGGACCTTTGAACACATTTCCTTGACACAGAACATCCCTAGGCAGAAGTCTACACAGATGATTAACATTTCACTACCACTGCCCAGGCAGTTATGCTTTTATCTAAGACTGCTTGTGATTCTAAGTAATAGGAAGACCACAAAGCAGGGCATGAGTAACACAAGCAGGAAGGTGTAATTTTGCAAGTTCCTATAAGACGACCTAGCACAGGAACTCTGTTTCACTGTAATTCCTGGCCTCAGCCCTATACCCACCTTTGGTAACTAAAGTAAACTGAGCAAACTACTATCCTTGCATACTGAAAGAGCCTAACTGGTATACATATGTTTTAGAAAATGCTAGAAAGATGTTCCCTTTTGAGGGGGCAAGGATGCTTATTAGAAATCACCAGGACTGTCCTTGAAAGCTCTTCAATTTTATGGTTCTTTGATTCTCTGCTTACTAGGACTATTCTACTCAGTGAAGGAGATTTCCATGCAGCATGATATTTATCAGTGAAAGACAATGAACAAAAGTATTACAAGCTACAAACTGCATATTATAATTTCAAGTGGAATTCCTAGTTTAGAGACCAGGTTCTTATTAATTTGGAGAGCATGGTTATTCTTTCTGTGTTAATTCCAAATGCCCTGACAAAAATCCGGTTTCTGGCCCTTGCCCTCCGATACTCATCCCATGAACGCAAGGCCACCCTCTGAGACACTATCAGATTGAGAAGCTATGTGTGTTTATATTATTACTCTCAAAGTAAAACATGTTCTGACTCTTCCTCTTGTCATTCTTCCTCTCTTTAGTCTAGAAGTGCGAATGTTCACTTCTTAACATGTATTTGAAAATGATGTGTCAATGCCCCAGGTGTGGTAACCTGAGATTGTTTCATCTTCTTTACAAGGTTTCTAGAAATGTGTTTTCTCTTTGCAAAATGTCACAGAGTACAAAGTCAGTTGCCACTCCTGCCCTTAAACAACTTACTATTCAGGCAGGTTGAGGAGATGGGTGACTGAGACTGCTAACAAACACCCAATATCCACTCTCCCTTTCTTTTGTTGGTAATAGAACGCACTCATTTCTCAGTGAGGATGCTCAGTTCCCTGTCTCACTTGCAGCTAGATAGGGCCATGACTTTGTTCTGACCAATGAAATGTAAGCCATAGTTGTGATGGTTAATTTTATGTGTCAACTTGACTGGGCTAAAGGATGCATAGATAGCTGGTAAAGCATTATTTCTGGGTGTGTCTGTGGAGCAGAGTTCTCTAGAAGTGATAGATTAGCATTCAGATCAATAAACTGAATAAAGATGATGCCCCTCCCCAAAGCAGGTGGGCATCATTCAACCTAATGCAGATGAGAAGGCACAAGAAGGATGAATTTACTCTTTCTGTTTAAGTTGAGGCATCCATCTTCTCTTGCTCTCATGACAAAAAAAAAAGAGAGGAGAGAGCTTACCCTTTTCCCCTTCTCCCTGCCTTCTCTAACCTACTGTAACAGAATATGAATCCAGTCTGAACTGTGACACAAGAGCCAGACTCTAGAAATGACAGACGGAAAACCATCAGCACGCGAGATCCATTATGACTGCATGTCTGGACAGGGGCCTGGGTTGGGTTGCCTCAATCCAACTTTTGCAAGAGATTATATTTTGGTACTTAACTGCTCTATTACTAATTACATTTTTAAGAGAATATATAAATTAACTATCTCGATTGAATTCTTTCTAAAAATTGAAAAGCATGTAACTCTATGAGTTGATGAATATCTTTTATGGTTACTTTACTTATTTGATCCTTATTTTTAGCATAAAAGCATTAAGGTATAAAAGACACAAAGATAAAATTAAATTAGAACAGAATAAAAGTAATCAATGCTTATTACATATTCTATACCCAAGATCACAAATCTTCAAGGCCACTTAAAAATAATGACTACCTTAATAAGAGGACTTGGCTTTAAACCACAAGGTGGAAAGAGATTGACCTTGAAAACTTTCTCTATTGAAACCTTTCAGCTGGGTGTTAGACTCAAATTCTGAGATTTTAAAAAAAAAACCTAAAATACTGATTTGACAGTATTAGTACAATGGTTTCCTTTAGTCTTTATTGTATTCCTAAGCACTTAACAATTCTTACAGTGTAGTTCTTTTTTGAAAGAAACTGAAGGATATAATTTCAAATATGCAATCACGTCATTTTGTTGTGTGACATTACTGATACCAAGCAAATTTTCTTCTGGTACTGAGCAAACATAAATAACTGTGAACGTCAATGAGTTCATTGAGCCAGCATGATTTAAATTAATGGAGTGATCGCTGATTGTAGTATTGATCATAAACAAAAATTTGTAATACATGTGTGCATGTGGGATTTATTTCAGAATATCTGTACTATCTCCTCTGGCAAATAGAGATTTGGCTTTTGCATGAACCCCTTTAAGATCCCTAATTCATACAACCTTTATATAATTTACCATCCCAGGTGATAAATTTCTATCTGGGAAGTCAAAAGTTTAGATGTTTAATCATTTTATGGGGCATGTCTCCTTTTGGGCTCAAAGCTAGGTTGACATATTATTTCAAAAGAAACTATTGGTTTCTGGACTACCCTGGGGGTCCAGTGGTTAAGATTCTGAGTTTCCAATGCAAGGGGCCCAAGATCCATCCCTGGTCAGGAAACCAAATCTCGCATGCTGCAACTGAAAAAAAAAAAAAAAAAAGATGCCACATGCCACAACTAAGACCTGGTAAAACCAAATAAATAATAATAATAAACTAACTACTGGTTTCAAAGAATTGATGCCTTGAACTGTGGTGCTAGAGAACACTCTTGAGAGTCCCTTGGACAGCAAAGAGATCAATCCAGTCAATCCTAAAGAAAATCAGCCCTGAAAATTCATTGGAAGGACTGATGCTGAAGTTGATGCTCCAATACTTAGGCCCCCTGATGTGAAGATCCAACTCACTGGAAAAGACCCTGATGCTGAGAAAGATTGAAGCCAGAAGGAAAAGAGGAAGAGATAGCTGATGGCATCACCAACTCAAGCAGTGAGTTTGAGCAAACTCCAGGAGATAGTGAAGGACAGTGAAACCTGGCATGCTGCAGCCCATGGGGTTGCAAAGAGTCAGACATGATTGAGCAACTGAACAACAATAATTGGTTTCAAAATCTATTTAAGGTGAGGATAATCACAACACACCTCAGAATACACCCTATATGTAAAAATTATTTTGTATTTTTTAACCTTGCTAATCACAACCAAGTTGAGAACTCTCTTGAAATTTATATCAACACATATCATTGTAACTATTGTATATATCAGTGACCTGTATAGACAGACAATGGAAAGGATCTTGCAAGTATCACAATTTATTGGAATAAGTGACAAACATATATTGACTATCTTTACTTCCCAATTATGTTTAGAAATAATTAATAATCATGATGCATTTTAATGGTAATAACATTTCATTAGTCACTTCGGTAACATTTATTAGTCACTTTTCATGTACCAGTCACTCTTCTAAATGCCTTTTATTAATCTTTATAACAACTCTATTAGATAAATGCTCTGGTTATCAGTCCCATTTACATTTGAGGAAACCGAGGCACAAAGAGGTTGTATAACTTGCTAGAGATCACACAGTTGACAAACATAAATCTGGAATTTACATCAGGTTCTGGCTCCAGGGTCTGTGCATTCCAACCACTATATTATTCTACCTTTTAAGATGAATTGATTGGAACTATGGATCAGAGTTGGAATTGGATCAAGTATGGAATTGGATCAAGTTGGAACTATGATCAGAGATAAATCTCGAGAAATAATGAAAGTTAGATAGGAGTTCAAAACTGATTTAAAGTTTGATTTAAAGTTTTTCCAGATGAGTTAAAGTTAGGGGTTCAAATTCTGATTCTGTTAATAACAAGTATATGATAAAAATGAACTGACTTTCCCAAACTTTAGTTTTCTCTTTTAAAAATAAAAAAAATGCCTAACTGAGTGAGTTAATGTGAAGATTAGAAAATACATACACCTACACACACACATACACACAAAATGCCTAACTGAGTGAGTTAATGTGAAGATTAGAAAATACATACACCTACACACACACATACACACAAACGTATATGTAATACTAGCTATATAGATACATGGATATACAGTGCCCAAAACAGTGCCATATAGGTAGTAGAAATTAAAACAAGTACATTCCTTCATTACTAGTCTTTTTATTAATCTAAATATATAATACAAGTCAGCCTCAGAACCAGCGGTTACCACAGTGATAGAATAAAAATGAATTGGGCACCAAGTTCATCCTTCTCACTAACTGAAAAAGTTTAAATCATTTGACTACTCTTGGTCCCAAGATTCCCTTTCATCTTATATATTTCATCTGAATATATATGAACTCACTCTATTGCCTCCCATTAGGGACTTTGTGATGCCCCCAAATTCATATACTAAGACAGTACCCCTGCCCTCAGTATGATAGTATTAGGAGAAACCTTGGGAGATAATTAAGATGAAGTCACGAATGGAACTAGCGCCCTTGTATGAGACCTCCTGTTTCACTCATTCACTGTTCCAAACCACGTGAGGATACCATGAGAAGTAGGCACCTGCTACTCAGAAGAGTGGTCTTGCCAGAACCTACCTGACCATACTAGCACTCTAATCTCAGACTTCCAGCCTCAAGGACTCTAAGAAATAAATGTCTGTGTTTCATAAGCCACCTGGTCTATGATACTTTGTCATGGGAGCCAGAGCAAACTAAGACACCTTCTAATCATCAATATGAGTATTATTGCTCTTTCTTTGCACTCCCTGACAAGACTGGTGCAAAAGAGACACATGTTCTGCTTTCTGTCCTCAAAAGGATGCCTGACAAACACAGGGGTTATTCACTTAGACTGTCTTACACAGAGTCTAAGAAAGCAAATTGGGGGAGGAAAACAAAATAAATGCCAGTGGTAATTCTAAGAAAAGCACATAAAGGGAGAATACATCAAGACCGTGAACAGAAGTTAAGAGTTAATACAGAAGCTAAGGTCAAGTCCAAAGAGTAGAGACTCTTGAGAGTTGGGGGAAAAAAAAAAAAAAAACAGAAAAAATTAGGATGAGCGCTCCACTGGTTTAGTGATAATCCAGAGGATCTAGGTCAGTTTCCAAAAACAATGCTAAAATATTTGTTCAAAGATACATGAGTGTGCTTGGCTGATTAGAGCACAGTGAGAGCATACACTGTCCTCCCAGACATAAAATCTTGCACTCCTCCCAAGCAATGCTTCTCAAATTAAATTCTTCTTAAATCAAAATAATATACAAGTATGGCTCAGGTGGTAAAGAATCTGCTTGCAATGCAGGAGATCTAAGTTTGATCCCTGGGTTCAGAAGATATCCTGGAAGAGGAAATGGCAACCCATTCCAGTATTCTTGTCTGGACAATTCCATGGACAGAGGAGCCTGGAGGGCTACAGTCTGTGGAGTTGCTCTGATTTTACAGGTCTGGAGTGGAGCCTAAGATTCTGCTCTTCTGACAAGACTTGCAGTGATGCTGATGCTGCTCTGTGGGCTAAGGAACCACACCTTGAGTAGCAAAACTCTCAAAACCCTTCTTCTAATACTGACATATTTCTTCTACCGCAGTAACCTAGCTTCCTCTGTGGACTCTGCTGCCAGTCTTCCATTTCTTAAACCCATATTTCCTGCCTCAACCTCCAGAGAAGGCTTTACTCCATCTTAATAGTGAGAGACCTTGCTCCTTTTCTAACAATTCTGGAGCTGTGACATCTAACATCAGTTTCTGTTTGCGCACTTGACTATCCTCCATGAGCAGGGGAGGTAGTAAAGAGTGTAGGCAAAAAAAAAAAAAAAAAGAGAGAGTGTAGGCAAATACTTGGGGAATGGGAGTAGGCAAATAAAAAAAGGTGCACCTGTGAATCAAGATGCACCTCCAATATTTCTAAGATAATAAGAAACGTTGCTATAAACATTACACAAGGGCTAGAAAAGTACTGGCACTGTGCTATGGACTGAAGGTCTATGTCCCCCTGAAATCTCTATCTTGAAAGCTAATTCCCGATATCATGGTATTAGTAGGACCTCCCAGGTGGGACTAGCAGTAAAGAACCCACCTGCCAAGGAAGGAGACATAAGAGATGTGGGTTCTGTCCCTGGGTCAGGAAGATCCCCTGGAGGAAGGTATGGCAACCCACTCTAGTATTCTTGTCTGGAGAATCCCATAGGGAGCGGAGTCTGGCAGGCTACAGTCCATAGGGTGGCAAAGAGTTGGACACAACTGAATCAACTTAGCACCTGGCTGGCTCGCTCAGAGAGGTGTTTAGGTCACCAGGGCAAAGTCCCCATTAATGAGATTAGTGCCTTGTAAAAGTGACTCCAGAGACTCCCCTTCACCTTCCAACAAGAAAGAACACGTGAAAGGATGTTAGCCCATGAACCAGGAAGTGGGCGCTCACCAGACACACAGTCTGCTGGCACCTTGAACTTCTCAGCATCCAGACATATGAGAAATAAATTTCTCATTTTTTTTATAAGCTTCCTGACTACGGTGTTTTGTTATAGCATCTTGACACACACCACCTTTCAGCCAAAAACAGGGATAAAATAAGATATGCCATGATCCAAATCACTGTTTAAATCATTGTTTCTACAGAATAATATGTTCTAAATTCAAAAAAACAACCAAAATACTATTTGAATATAATTAATTCAGAGGTTGGGGCATGCTTGGTTTAGCCACTAAGTTTTATCTCATTCCTTTGCATCTTTATGGACTGTAATCCACCAGGCTGCTCCATCCATGGGATTTTCCAAGCAAGAATATTGGAGTGGGTTGCCATTTCCTCGTCCAGTTTATCTTCTGGACCCAGGGTCTCCTGCACTGCAGGCAAATACTTCCAACTGACCCACCAGGGGCATGTTTAAACATATAAAGAAAAAAATATTCTTAATTTACTTGAATCAGGAAATCATACCAGCTAAATTATTTGACATCACTGGATATTTCTAAATGTAAAAGAAGCAGACCACCAGAAACTGTCTCATAGCTATAAGAGTTAAAGCGACATTTTTGTTTTAATAATCAGGAGGATTTTTTTAAAACTTCGAAGAAAGCTCTGATGATCTACTTCTTCCTTGTCTATAATTTTTAATAGTTTAGCTCCACTTCAATAATATTTGTTTTGGGGACTCTTAAGTTACTTCAAACTTGAAAATTTTGGTTGAGTTCAAATAATCAGTGATATTAAACAATATTTCAATTGTTTAACATTTTAAAATCAGATATTTAAGTCTTATGGAAATAAATCGCTTACCTGTATTAAATACTAACTTACAAATTAACATTTCATATTCACACCCCACCTCCAGATGAAATGGGTCAGGTTTTAGAGTAAACATTATTGAGCTTAAAAGTTTGAAAAACATTATTGCTACAACAATTTCCTTGAGAAGGTTCTTTTCTTTGACCATATTCTTCTTCAAACAATATTTATTTTAGCTTTAAAAATTCTCTACAACAGAAGTTTCTTTTAGAATTTAAATGTACTATACACAATGTGTTAAAGTATGAAAAAGTTTAATTAAAAAAATAAGGCCCAGTATCTTCTGATTTTAATAACATGTCAATAATTTTAGACAAAAATGTGTGAACATAAAGCCTATACATAATTATTTTGAATGCCAAAATAATCTAGTCATAACTAAAAGGAAGTTAAATTTCAGATAATTTCTTTGCTTCCTGATCTTATACCCCAAAACTAGACAAAAATAAATTCTTCCCACATTTCTGCTATCTAATTGGTAAAATGCTTATTAGGAAAACATAAGCTATCTAAAACTTTCCCATCATGAAAATATAAAGTGAAGAAAATAAACAACACTTTTTCTTTTTGCCCTTTACTTGGAAAATTATAAATATGGTTTGTAAAGTAATAATCCTACTATTATATGTCTCCTACAAGTTTTGTTATCAACTCACTTAGATATTCCTATTACACTCAAAATGAATTAAGAAATCCTTCAGACCAGAGAGTAAAAGGGACTTCCTCCATCCACCTCTCTTCACAGCTGGATGCCTATGACAGATGCCATAAGGTACCCAGTAGCAGATGACTTATGGAAACATGACTATATGAGCAGTCCTGCCCCGTCCTCTCAAATACCTGGCAACACACTATTTCCAGTCTGTTCAGGACAGAAAACCTGGATGAAATAAGATAGAACACAGGTGTTTCTTTTGTCACAGGAAAAAGAAAACTGCCCAACCTCTGAAAATGTTCCTCTGAGAGGAAGAAAAAGAAAGATACAATATTTAGTACTGGAACAAGTACAGCTGTAGAAAGACAGGACCAAGTTGTCAGCAGCTTGGAGCTCAAAGAAAAATAAGGCCCATTAAGCTTAAAATCGCCAATTTATAACTAAAAGCTAATTTCCCATCAGAGTTTCTTGCCTTACCAGGGCCAACAGGTTAAAATTATAAAAAGAAAATAATGCCCCCCCTCCAAAAAGAAGTCAGAAGTCCCCACTTAACATACAAAAAAAAAAAAAAAAAAAAAAAGGAGGGAAAAAGGAGAGTAATGAAGAAGATTTAAAAATTCTACAAAAGACCTTCATAGAAAAATCCTTAAGGCTTATTTCAGTATGATATTTGTAAATGGGTTTTTATCTCTGTCTGGTTCTTGTGGTTCCATGGAACACTAAGGATAAAACCTGAGGCTTCATGGACCATTCCTGTAACTTCAAATAGTCTAAGGGTCTTCATATCAGAAGACTAAAGACATGATATGATTTCCAGTAGTCATGTACAGATGTGAGAGCTGAACCATAAAGAAGCTGGCCAAAGAATTGATGCTTTTGAACTGTGGTGCTGGAGAAGACTCTTGAGAGTCCCTTGGACAGCAAGGACATCAAACCAGTCCATCCTAAAGGAAACCAACCCTGAATATTCATTGGAAAGACTGATCCTGAAGCTCCAATACTTTGGCCACCTGATGCGAAGAGCCGACTCATGGGAAAAGCCCCTGATGCTGGGAGATATTGAGGGCAGAAAGAGAATGGGACAACAGAGGATGAGATGGTTGGATGGCATCACTGACTCAACCTCCATGAGTTTCAGCAAACTCGGGAGATAGTGAAGGACAAGGAAGCCTGACATGCTATAGTCCATGGGGTCGCAAAGAGTCAGACATGCCTGAGTGACTGAACAGCAACAACAAAAGACATTAATTTTTAATGATTGTTAAGATTTTTATCAACTTCCGCCTAGGTGTAGTTATATTTTTCACTTCGTTCATTCTTGCAAAAAGTCTTTATTCAATCACCCTCTCAATTCCTCAGCAAGCAACAAGTTTCAGTCAGCCTGCATCTGCTCAAAAGCCCAAGTAAACATCCTGCCACATTAAAATAAACTATTAAAGACAAACATGAATACTATCAAACTGAATGCATGCCCATGTTGAGTTTTTTATTCCACTATTAGTTGCCAATCAACTGCAAAAACGGACAGAAAAATAAAAGCCAAATATATTAGTGATATTTAAAGAATTTAAAGGTTCCAGAGGAAGAATGAAGCAATAAGCAGTAAACAGTTAAGTGGAAAATCTAATTGTAAAATTTTCAAGTGAATTGTTTAGCTGTTGCTTTAGGGAAAGAAGAGTTAATGACTTGTCAACTTGAAACCATAGCAGCTCTTCTGCAAATATCACTACTCAAAGATCAGTTAATGCTCAAAGGCTAAACAAGACAGTGCCTATGGTACTACAAGTTTTCTGTCAAAGACACTATATTTATAGATGAAGTTGGCCTTGCTACAAAGAGAAAATTGCACTTGAAAAAGTTAATGAAAAACTTTTCACTGAATTGAACAGAATGCACTGCATTTTAATAGCATAATACTTTCACAGACAGTCTGTGACATTTTCAGTTTAATAATATTACCTAAAAATTAATCAAATGATTTAGCAACAAATTAAAATATTAAATGCTATTTTTACTCAAGCAATTATTTCATAATTATTTTAATTTTATATCACTAATATATTCTAAAAGTAATGATAAGTAATTAGCTAGTTATCTCTTTAATGTAATTCTTAGACTTGGTTGCTTTTACCAATTGAATTAACAAGTGCTTCCATCCCCAAGAACCCAACAAAAAAATTTTTAAATCAGAGATAAAGGTAGCTTAATTTTTATTATTTTGAAATAATTGTAATTCAGAGAAAAGTTCAATAGTAGTAAGAACACTTCCTACAGAATCATTTGAGTAAATTTTTAACATGACACTCCATTGCCTCTGAATGTTTTATTTTCTATATCTTACCAAAAAGGATACCTCCTACATAACCCAATACAACCATCAACATCAGAATATTTACATTAATATATTATTTTAATCTATGCCACAGATCCCAGTCAAAGTTCACCAACTGTCCCAGTAATGTGTCTATTAGCCAAATGATCCATTTCAGAATCCTATACTTTATTTAGTTTTCATGTCTCTACATCTCCTTCGCTCCAGAAAAATTCTTTAGTCATTCACTGACTTTTGTGACCTTGGCAGTTCGGCAGATTACAGGCTGGTTATTTTTCAGAATGTTCCTCAAATTGTGTTTGCTCAATATTACCCATGATTAGACTCAAATTTTTCATTTTAGCAGAATTAACAGGAAAGTGATGTGTATTCTTCTCATGGCTTCATTTTAAATATGCCTCTATTCACTGAGTTTGCATTTGCAAAACATGTTATGCCATTCCTTTTTAATAAGCCCTGCTCTTGGACTCAGCAAGGACCTGAAATACTTACAAAAATTTAAACCATAAAAGTTGCCCTACCTTTTGTCTAGAAAGTATATTTGCATTTTTAACTTGCAAAGATGCAGTTACTACATATATATCATAGTGACTGTTCCCTATCAGCTTTAATATACTGATAAAGTTATCTTGCATGCTAATGAAAAGAAGCACACAACAGATACAGATCACTGAATAAAAGCCTTTATGTTTGGAACTCCTGATGTTTTAATAAAGGAAAGTAGTTCTCACACAGTCATCTTCAGTGGAAGAAAAATCTATTTTGCGCTCTCTGGTATTCCAAACACCCTACACAATGCCACTTTTCCATTTACTTGAATAATAGCTTTTAAAAACACTGCAAATCCTCTAGCTTGTATTTCTACACAAAGTGTCTCAATAAAAGGCAGAAGCTAGGTTAAATAACATGATGGATCTCAGACATGCCCTCTCTTCCTCTCATCTCCCATCCTACAGATGTCTAGAGATTTCTCTAAACAGTAGGGGTAATGGAGATCCCAGCTCTGATTGAAAGCATATTGAGGCATGATGGACTACTAAGACATGTATCATGAGTGACAGACTGGTGAACAATCCTTCAGCCGAGCACTTGTTCCCCTGGAGGGGTACCCATGCTTGTGCTGGGACTGGCCATCACACTTCCATCCGTTCCTTTCCAAGGCTGCGCTGCTTGGAAGAGCCAAGCTACCATATGGCATGCTCAAGATCTCTCCTAATAAATCTAAGCTAAGCAGCCCATTCCTTCAAGCTGCTTTTTTAATATATGTGTATAATACAGTTTATTGGTTGTTATCAACATCTCGGCCAGGGACCGAGGACAGTATGTATCCCACACAGGATGCTGGTTCCCTATTATCTGCATCATTGACTTTGAATGTTAGGAAGTATATTTTCCTGATGATGCATAGCTGTCTTTATGGGATCCTGTGGAAATAAAATGTACAATGAGATGTGGTGCTGACAACAAGGGAGAGGGTATTTAACCCCCCTTACTGTATTTTTATGCAAGATTATAGAGCTAGAAAAATTATTTATATATAATGTTATATATGTAAAATCTTTCTAGTTCTATTATATATGTGTGTGTGTGTGTGTGTGTGTGTGTGTGTGTGTGTGTGTATAGATAGATAGTGAAACCATAGCTCAAGATTAGGAGAGAAGTATGGTTTCTAAAACGTTTGTCAAAATATTATCTGTTTGTCTGTTTGGCTTAATGACTCAAAGCTTGCTTCTGGGATTGTCTAGTAATAACACTGAAAATGTGAGTTTATTTTAAATACTTTCGCACATCACTCTGTCCCTGCTAGAAGGAAAAGACAAAGGAACAGGGTTAAACAGGGTTAATAATAGACACCCCAAACCGTACAGAATAAAAGCTACTGAACATTCTCTAAGGTGGTAATTTGTCACAAAAAGAGTGAGACGTGGACTAAGTTATTCCCGTACCTTAAAGAAGAGACTTCATCTGAGACATGATTTACCTTGATGCTTCCACCACTGAGGAGACAGGAAACAGCCAAGGAAAGAAGGCATGGATTGCTGGTTACATTTGTGTGGCTTTAGTCATTTCTCTTTTCTTGCCTTGGGGCAAAAAACTGTGAGAACTAACTAGGATATTTATTTCATATTTGTAAATAAAGTATATCTTTCTTTTAAGCACCATGATCTTTTTAACATACACCATCACATTGTTATTAAATGAAATCAGAAGGGCTGCAATTTATATGTACTAGTTTTGTACGTTTTTCTGTTGGTTCTCCTCTCTTTTAATTCCTATTTAATATCAATAATTTAATAATTCATTTTAGATTTAGATGTCTACCCCATAACTCTTTCATTTATGGACCCCAAAACATGTATGGCTTCTGACACATCTCAACAAACCAACAGGCTATTTTTAAAGAATACATTTCCTAGATCAGATTCCAGAGTTCTTCAGAAACTATAAATCTTTGAATAATGTCCTTAAAAATTTATAGTTATGTCTTCAGGCAATCAAGATACTTCCTGAAATAATAAAGTCTATCTCAGAATGGACTGCATTGTGAAAAGTTCTGATTCTAGAGCTTTGATAAGATCTTTTGCCAACTCTATGAAAGTAGAGCAGGAAAAGAAAAGCAAGATAATCAGAGGAGATATAAAAATATGGGAGCTGGAAATGAATTTGGGGTAGGAATTAACTCTGATTAACATTTAAAACCATCTGTCACTAAATAAGTGTCTCCACTGCCAAAAGTCGGTAAAACTGAGTGAACCAGCCTACCATGGCATCACTGATTTCTCTACCTACACAGATGGTTAAATCACTTTAACCACCAGGTGGCAATGAGTGACCACCTTCTAGGATGTATACTTTTGTGCATGGCCACAGGCTGCTTGGCTTTCAGAGAAGACCCTCTGCCCACTAGTGACATCTCAGGCACCAATCTGTCATAACAGAATGAGTGCTTCTCTTTAGCAATAAATAACATGGTTACAGACTGGATTAAGATGATGAAAACCACAGTTTACTTGTGCGTCAGTCTAGAACTGCCAAAGTGTGACTTCATGACAGCATTCAAGAAGAAAGAATATGCCTGACTTCCTTTCTCTTCACTGCTAGTAATCCAGGAAGGTAATTACTGGAAATTTTTTATGTCTACATCTTTCTTCATCACTCACAGCCCAACACCACTCATGAAAACAGAAATGTAAACCTTATCTTAGATTTGATAATCCCTGAGATCCAGGAACCATCAGAAAGAGGAGAAAAGAATATTTCAAGAAGATCAAACAAAGAGAAAAATGAATCTGCACAAAACTAGGGTAGAGATCAGGTACATGAGTCCTGTAATCAGGTTTGGCTGAGGATGGAATCTCTCTCCACCAAGTGAAATCTCTGTGGCTTAGTTTTCTTCATCTTGAAAATGGAATTGTGAATAATAATAGATATTTATATAATAACAATTATATAAACTATATAATTTATAATGTTATTGTTCATAGAATAACAATAGAGTAATAAATAATCTAATATATATAAATTATTTCAAACTAGAATATATTTAAGTCCTTATAATAACAAAGACACAAACAAATGTTTAACATATTAGATTTATTATTCATTTACCTCTTATTCCCTGAAAGTCTTACCAGGTTAACTATGTGGTAAACAGGAAGATTGGTAAGGAAGGTCAATGCCTCCTTTTTTTGTTAATGTGCTTACACTGGGTTGTTATGGTAATAATTGTGGAAATATACATCAAAACAAAAAACAAACGTATTTGAACGCCTGCTAAAAACAGAAAGTTAAGGGGTGTCACCAACTCAATCATACTCTCAAAGCTCATTTAAACAAAAGGCAGCCTTCCAGTTGTCCAGGATGTTCTACAGCAGGCAGCTGTTTAGATGAAATTTTAAACAACAGTGCTGAAAAACGTGACCTTGTAGCATGACCAACAATAAACAACCTCCCACCAGTGTGATTGTTTATGCTCCTCAGTAGAGGAGACTTGGCCACTTGAGTTCTTACCACGAAACTTGGTAGCACATCTGCCATCCTGTAAGAGATATCTGGTAAACATTTTACGAGACAGGCGAAGCTTTCAGAATTCCGGGTGAGTTTTGTTAAATTGAATGAGTGGAAATGAAGTCGTCCAGCATGAGGGAGGGAGAGCATTTTTTAGTCTGATTGGAAAGACAAAATCACGCTGGGTAAGCTGGAGCTGGCAGCCCTGATTTAGTCACTGCCAAGCCCATCAACATTATTCATTCTAATTGATTAAGGAAAACATTCCGTTTATTTTCATACGAGAGATACAGCTACATCTGTTGAGCTCTTGTATCCCATTTCAATTCATATGGGATTTTTTATTATTATTTTGCAGATTGAAGATGACTCTACCACAAATAATAAAGGAATGATAAGTAACTCAATGTTGTGTTTTTTTTTTTAAATCTTGCGTGAGTAAAAGAGAACAAAATAACATGAAGAAAATGAAAACAATCATGCCCTCATCTTGCACGTTTTGTGTAAGGAAGCTATGCTAGGGTTGATTTTTGGCTAACACCATTGTTATCTGGTTAATGATATATATTCTGTCATGCTGTTCACACTGTTTTGGAAAAGCCCTATGTATATGTTTTCAATCTTTGGACTTCTATAGATAAAAACTGCTTTATCATAAAAGGCATTCTTTTTGAGAGCTGGATTCTTCATGTTAATGTTAATCTTTAGCTGTTATTCAGTTTCTCTCTGAACCAGAAAAAGAACCACCAAAATTTTGACCAAAGAACAGAAGAAAGAAGCTCCTCCTCACTTCACTCTTCCGAAATCTCATGTATCCCTCCCATCTGTAGCTTGTAGCTTAGGTTAAATGCTGGGCTAGGAAAGACTTGGAAAAGACTAGTTCTAAAAACTACTTAATTGGAATGGTTTATAGCTGATCATGATTTCTTGTTTCTTTATTGAAATGCTAATTCCCTATACATTTATAGGGTTTGTAATTGGTGCCCTCAAAGAAAAATAAAGGTATATTTGGAAAAATTACATGTGTCAACAAATCAGTGTCTCATACCATAAAATTAAAGGAAGTACTTTTTCAATAGTATTCCTTGACAGCTAGTCATATGGAAGCACATTCAAAAAGACCAAAAGAAAAAAAAAAAACTTGCCAAAAATGATGAAAAAGTCCTTAACAGGCTTCATGTTGAGTAGCCTTGGTTGAACTTTAAGAGGATAGTGCTATATAAATAAAAGTTAAATTAATTAAAGGTGTCTGGGAATATAGTATGTTAGGAGCTAAATGGAAATGATTTGGGGAAGGATAATTTTTCTTCTGATCCTTCAAAAGGTTTTTCCTTCACTCTTGTATTCAGAGCAACACCTAGACTAAAGGGAACCATCATGTGAATTAGAAAAAAGGTCCATCTGGACAACAGCAGCTCTGTCAGTGACTTTGTGCTGATTTTTAAATTCACCCACTTCTTCAAGATGATACACCATGACTTCGGAGTAGAGAAAGGGTTGTATTTTGTCACCTAGATTGTTTCTTTTTTAGGGAATAACTGTACAGGGCTCAAATTACTGTAGGGCCCATTTCCTTCCCTATGGCCATGTTCTAAACTTCTTGTTCCTCCGTTTCCTAATTGAGGACAATTAAAATGGCAAAAATAATTTAAGATGATCTTTAAAAGGAGAGGTTTGCCAGTGTTGATTTCTTCAGGGAACTTTGCAAAGAGTTTAATAATGCCAATGTTATGTCAGTCACTTTGGATGCTTCAAGCCAGAAAGTCAGTTAATTCCAATAATGATTCATTTGTTTTCATTGAGTTCATGGAATTTTACATTGTCAAAGATTTTGGAAGTTAATTTTTTGGAAGCTCACGTTGTCAATGGTGAAACACCTATATTGTTGTAAATGCTATTATAAAATCAGTTTAAAAGTTCAGTTCAGTTGCTCGGTCATGTCCAGCTCTTTGAGACCCCATGGACTGCAGCACACCAGGCCTCCCTGTCCATGACCAACTCCCAGAGTTTATTCAAACCAATGTCCATTGAGTTGGTGATGCCATGCAACCATCTCATCCTCTGTCATCCCCTTCTCCTCCTGCCTTCAATCTTTCCTACCATCAGCGTCTTTTCAAATTCAACACTAAGAAAATTACTTGTCTTATGGTTGAGTATATGAATGCAAATTTAGGTAATGGTCAATGATGACTGTCATGAAATGAACAATGTCATTGCTCAATTAAGAAACCCGAAAGAAAAGAGAGGGTGTTGGAATAAGTTGCAGTGGACTTATGTTTCACAATTATTCTTTTGCTTTTAAGAAAAAAAATTTGGCAAGGTTTTCTTGAAATGAACTATTTTATATGGTCACTGGTATACTTAAACTATGTGTTATATACATATTTCAAAAGTTTTATAAATATTTATAGCACTGTTTCATTCTAGGGGGAAAAAAAAAACCAGGGTGTATTTTAAATTAGATTTTCCCTAAAAAGAACAGTCATATTTTGAGCAAAAGTTAAAAAGTGACATGCTCTTTCTCTCCAAACCAATTTTCAATAGCTGCCCCAAACATATTATCCCAACAGTCTGTAGCAGAGAGTGGATCTCAGGCACATTTCCAGGGATTGCAGGTATTCATGGAGCAAGTAGAGGAGGATGAAGGTGGGACAGGGACACACAAGTTAATTGCTAATTGCTCTAATTGGTTGCCATCTGTCAGCTGTTATCATTTTTGAGCTACCAATATTGATGTTATGTTATTTCAGATTGATATTTAATGAATCCATGAAGTGTTTCCATATGTGCTTTTGTCCCTAAAGAGTGATGATGATGTTGGCTCCATGTGCCTCATTTATAACTTAGATTTTTCCAGTGTATTCTAATAGAATTACTTCAACAGTTGGGAAACATCCATTGTTTTATGAAGCAAAAGTGGTCCAATGGATGTGACTTTGTCATCTCTGAATTTTAAAGAGGTCATACTAATTGAGTATTGCTTCACTAAGAAGTTCAGATTAAAACCAAAGTCTAATTTGATTTTTCCAGAGCAACATTACCAATAATTTTAGAGGAGGTTCTGCTGGTCATAACACTGTGAATGTTAGCATCCATAAAAAGAGAAACCACACACTATATAATTGATATAGATGTTCCCATTGAGAAAAGTTAGTCATAAAATTTGAATGATTTTCCCCCACAAGATCAAGTGGATATTTACATATGTGAAAATATTTGAAAATTGCTTGGTTGGAAAAAGTTTCAATTGGTATCTCAATTAGGAATATTTCACAAGTAGGTTTATATGCATATAAGATAGCAAGAAAAACTCTAAAACTTTGCACTCCAAATAAGTTCTTCTAATCTTGTATCATTTAATTAAGATTCACTCAACTGTTAAAAGGCAGTGCAGAAATCTCCATATCTCTGATTTTCTCATGTAAATAAAAAAACCTGAAAAATATCAGGAAAACAAAAACTAGAAATAAATACACCAGATTATCATCTTTTTTGTAATGTTTGTAAATATTAGTAACATGTATTGGTTTCTGGTCAGACATGTGAACAGCTTGAAAGCCCTCACTTTTATCTGCACATACACACAAAAAAAGCTAAAACAATGTCAATAACAATTTTTTAGATCCATTGGAGAACTGAGGTTATGAGAAACTACTGCCTGCAAACTTAAAACTGGAGAGACATGCAAATAGAGAGAATCACATCTTGCCTGTGAACTGTATTGGAGCCAGCAATTGATAACACTTACAGTAAATTCAAGTAATTAGTAGAGGCTGAGCATGGACTAGCTTGAGAATTTAAAATTTCTGGGGCCCCGTCCTTAGAAGGATACTCACATTTTCATGACATTTATAATACCTCCTGGAGTCCTACCAGATTCTCAGATAAAAGATTAGAGAAAATTCCCCTCAAGTTTCTGTCAGGGGTAGGGAAAAAGTAACTGTTTTGAAATATACCTAGAGCTTTCTCTTCTCCTTAAAAAGGGCCTACCCTCAAGGAAAACTATTTTACCAAAGTCAAACCCACTAGACTTTTCCAAGACCCAGACTGACCTTAGAAAGAAAATACCCAAACTCTACCCCTCCTCTAGCCCTTGAAGTGAGGGAAAGAAATACACAACTCCAGGCCCTGTCGATTTCCTTACTGAAGGGGTGTGGGTGAAAGCTAAGCAGTATTTGTGACGGTCACAGCCCAAGCACACAGGCTCACTAAAATACCAAGACCTAATCAAGGGATTTGGAGAAGGACATGGCAACCCACGCCAGGATTCTTGCCTGGAGAATCCCAGGGATGGGGGAGCCTGGTGGGCTGCTGTCCATGGGGTCACACAGAGTTGGACACGACTGAAGCAACTTAGCATGCATGCATGCATTGGAGAAGGAAATGGCAACCCACTCCAGTGTTCTTGCCTGGAGAATCCCAGGGACAGAGGAGCCTGGTGGGCTGCCATCTATGGGGTCGCACAGAGTCGGACACGACTGAAGCGACTTAGCAGCAGCAATCAAGGGATTATAAAATATTTTCCCTTCACCCACACCTTACCTCCTCACAATAGGCTTCTGTATAAGAGGGGATTACAGCTAAAAGAAAAACAAGTTTCAAGTTCTACTTAAGAAAGGGTCTCGAGGGAAAGCCAAAGACAGCAGTGAGATAAAAACAAGGACATTAAAAGAAATTTTATTATCTGAGATTATAGCTGTAGCAAAGAATAAACACATCCTAATTACTAATCATAACAAAGCCTCACATAAAAATTCTATTTACCTAATGTCCTTTTACTCAATACATCATGTCCAGCTTTCAATTAAAACAAACAAACAAACAAACAAAAAGATATAATAAATGACCAAAATGCAGGTTGAAGAGAAAAAGCAAGCCTCAGAACAAAGCTTAGATATGGCAGCAATTTTGGAACTATCAGACCATGAATTTAAAATAATTCTGATTAATATACTAAAGTCTCAGATGGTAAAACTGTACTACATGCAAGAACAGGTGGGTGGTATAAACAGAGAGATGGAAACACTAAGAAACAAAAGGAATGCTAGAAACCAAAAGCACTCTAACAGAAATGACGACTGCTCTTTGACAGGCTCATCTGAAAACTAAACACAACTGAGGAAAAAACTCAATGAGCTTGAAGATATGTCAATAAAACTTTCAAAACGGAAAAAAAAAAGAATGAAAACACTGAATAGAATATCCAAGAACTGTAGGATAATTACAAAATGTGCAATATACACATACAGAAACATGAGAAAGAGAATGAGAGAAAGAGTCAGAGGAAAATTTGAAGTAATATTCACTGAAATTTTACCAAAATTAATTATAGGTACCTCATGGTGGATCTCAGACCACATGGAAGACAGAATTAATGAGTCCAATGTTAGAAATCTAAAAATAAATCAGTTAAAAGAGGATCTTTTATAAAAAGAAGGTCTATGAGAACTATCAGGCCCCATTAGAAAGGACAACGCAAAGATAATGGATATCCCAAAAGAAGAACAGAGAAAAGCAAGCAGAAACTTATTCAAAGAAATAATAATTGAGAATTTCCCAAATCTGGGGAAGGAACTAGATAAACAAATCCCTGAAGCTAAGAGAACAACTAATTATCTCAATGTAAAAAGATCTTCTCTAAGACACATTATGTTAAAACATCAAAAGTCTATGACAAAAATTTTAACAGCAGCCAGGTTAAAAAACAGTGACCTACAAAGATATAACCTCAAATATGCAGATGACACGACCCTTATGGCAGAAAGTGAAGAAGAACTAAAGAGTCTCTTGATGAAAGTGAAAGAGGAGAGTGAAAAAGTTGGCCAACATTCAGAAAACAAAGATCATGGCATCTGGTCCCATCACTTCATGGCAAATAGATGGGAAAACAGTGGAAACAGTGGCAGACTTTATTTTGGGGGGCTCCAAAATCACTGCAGATGGTGACTGCAACCAGGAAATTAAAAGATGCTTGCTCCTTGGAAGAAAAGTTATGACCAACCTAGATAACATATTGAAAAGCAGAGACATTACTTTGCCAACAAAGGTCCGTCTGGTCAAGGCTATGGTTTCTCCAGTGGTCATGTATGGATGTGAGAGTTGGACTATAAAGAAAGCTGAGCACGTAAGAATTGATGCTTTTGAACTGTGGTGCTGGAGAAAACCCTTGAGAGTCCCTTGGACTGCAAGAAGATCAAACCAGTCAATCCTCAAGGAAATCAGTCCTGAATATTCATTGGAAGGACTGATGCTGAAGCTGAAACTCCAATACGTTGCCCACCGGATACAAAGAACTGACTCATTTGAAAAGACCCTGATGCTGGGAAAGATTGAAAGTAGGAGGAGAAGGGGACAACAGAGGATGAGATTGTTGGATGGCATCACTGACACAATGGACATGGATTCGAGTAAATTCTGAGAGTTGGTGATGGCCAGGAAGGTCTGGCGTGCTGTAGTCCATGGGGTTGCAAAGACTCAGACACGACTGAGCGAATGAACTGAACTGAATCTACAAAAAAGCCCTCATTAGGGCTTCTCAAGAGAAACTACTGGGCAGAAGAGAGTGCAATGGCACACAGAAAATATTAAATGTTAAAACTGTCAGCCAAAAATATTCTATCCAGCAAAGGTATCCTTCATACATGGAGGAGAAATAAAGATTCCCCAGACAAATAAAAGCTAAGGGGAGTCATCACCAGTAGACTAACCCTACAAGAAATGTTGAAAAGAGATCTTCTACCTGAAAGGAAAAGGCATAAGCACATAAAACTTTTAGAAAGATGACAGAATCAGAAAACTGTGACTCTAAATATCAGAAGGTGGTTAACCACTCAATTATAGTGCAAAGATTAAAAGGCAACAATAGTAAAAAAAAAAAAAATCAGCAGGAAAAGGACTATGTTATCTATAAGATGCTTTATACAAACTCTCATGGGAACCACAAAGCATAGATGTAGAGCAGACAAAAAACATAAAAAAAGGAAACCGAGAAAACATCATAGACATGGCAGACAGAAACACAAGGAAAAAGAAACAATGGTGATATAAAACAACCAGAAAACAAAAAACAAAATGGCAGTTCTAAGTCTTCACTCATCAATAATCACGTGAATGTAAATGCATTAAATTTATCAAAGACAAAGGGTGGCTAAATGAATTAAAAACAAGACCCAACCATATGATGCCTCCAGGAAACTCATCTCTGGTCTGAAAAGAAACATAAGCTAAAAGTGATGGGATGGAAGATGATACTCCAAGAAAACAGCAGCTGAAATAAAGTAGGTGTAGCCATATTCAGATCAGGTAAAATAGACTTCAAGCCAAGAAAACATAACTACAGACAAAGATGGACTGTATATAATGATAAAGGGTACAATTCATCAAATAGACATAACAAGCATTAATAAATATGCACCTAAAGGAAGAGTATCAAAATATATGAAATATAATAAGAGACTTAAATTGAGAAATTGAGAGCAACACAATAATGGTAGGAAACTTTAACAGCCCACTTATATCAATAGATTATTAACAAGGAAATAGAAGCCTTAAGGGAAATATCAGACCCGATAAACTTGATAGATTTATACAGGACATTCCATCCAAATACAGCAGAATACAGTCTTCTTAAGTACACACAGAACAGTCTCAGGAACAGACCATTTTTAAGGACACAAAACAAGTCTCAATAAACTTAAGAGGACAGAAATCATATCAGACATCTTTTCTGAACACAATGGTATAAAACCATAAATCAATTACAAGAATAAAGGTGAAAAAATTCAAGTATGTGAAGACTAAACAACATGCTGCTAAACTACTGAACAACTGCTGTGTCAATGAGATAATCAAAGGCAAAATCAAATATCTAAAGACAAATGAAAATGAAAACATGGTATCCCAAATTCTACGGTATGCAGCAAAAATAATACTAAGTGAGAAGTTAACAGCAATACAGGCATACCTCAAGAACAAGAAAAACAAAAATCAAACAGTTGAATGTTACATCTAAAGAAACTAGAAAAAGAATGTAAAAAGAAGCCCAAAATTAGTCAAAGGAAGGAAACAATAAAGATCAGAGTGGAAATAAATGAGAGATTTAGAAGACAACAGGAAAGATCAATGAAACTAAGGGCTGGTCAATGAAACTAAGGGCTGATCCTTGGACAGATAAACAAAATTGACAATTCTTTAGCTAGACTGAGAAAAAAAGAGAAGATTGAGGTAAATCAGAAGCAAAATAGTAGATATATGAGGGGTACCACAGAAATACAAAGAATAAGAGAATACTATAAAAATGTATATGTCAAAAAAAATGGACAACCTGGAAGAAATGGATAGATTCTTAGAATCATACAATCTTAGAAGACTGATTCATGAAGAAATAGAAATCTCAGTAGAACAATTACTAGTGAGGAGATTGAAACAGTAATTTAAAATCTCCTAAGCAACTATAAGTTCAGGACCATATGACTTCACAGGTAAATTCTACCAAACATTCTTAGAAGATTTAATAACTATCCAACTGAAACTCTTCCAAAATACAGAGGGGGAATGAATACTTCCTAACTCATTTTACAAGACAACAATTACCCTGATGCCAAAACTAAACAAGGCCAACACAAAAACAGAAAATGACAGGTCAGTATCTCTGATGAACATGGATGCAAAATTTCTCAGTAGTGCTAGTGCTAAGTTGCTTTCAGTCGTGTCTGACTCTTTGTGATCCCATGGACCACAGTCTGCAAGGCTCCTTTGTCCATGGGATTCTCCAGGCAAGAATACTAGAGTGGGTTGCCATTTCCTTCTCCAGGTCATCTTCCCGACCCAGGGATTGGACCCATGTCTCTTACATCTCTCTCACTGGCAAGCAGGTTCTTTACTGCTAGCACCACTTGGGATTTCTCAATAAATATTAGCAAACTGAATTTCAAACACTAATTCAAGAAGATATATGCAGTGCTGTATTTATCACACCATTAGTTACAATAGTCAAGATATGAACAATATAAGTGCCCACTAATGGATAAATGGATAAAGAAGATGTGAGATATATATATATATATACACACACACACACACACACACACACACAGTAAAATATAACTCAGCCATTAAAATAAAATCTTACCATTTACAATAATATGGGTGGACCTTAAAGGCATTATGCTAAGTAAAATCAGTCTGAGAAAGACAGATGACATATGATTTTACTTACATATGGAATATTAAATATAGTGAAAAACAAAAACAAGCAAATAGACACAGAGGATAGATTAGTTGTTACCTGAAGGGAAGGGCAGAATGGGTAAAGGTGGTCAAATGCATTGTAAAAGAATGAAATCAAACTTTTGGTGGTAAGCACACTGTAATATAATACAGATGTTGAAATAGTTCATACACTTGATACTTAGATAACATTATAACCAATATTACCTGAAATTAATAAATTTTAAAAAGCAGAGGAAGCATAAATGGCAAAGGAGGGAAAAAGTACAAATAGAAAACAGCTACAAAAGAGGAGACATTGGCCCAAAGGTATCAATAATCACTTTAAATATTAATGTGCTAAATATACCAGTTAAAGGGCTTCCCTTGTGGCTCAGTTGGTAAAGAATCCACCTGAAAAGCAGGAGACCTGGGTTTGATCCCTGGGTTGGGAAGATTCCCTGGAGAAGGGAAAGGCCTCCCACTCCAGTATTCCGGCCTGGAGAATTCCATGGACAGTCCATGAGATCGCAGAGAGTCGGACACGACTGAGCGACTTTCACTTCCACTTCCATACCAGTTAAAAAACAGAGACTGAGAGTGATTTTCGTAGTGAATCAAATCAATGATCAAGACACCAAGCCCAGATGTTTTCACCAGAAAATTCTACCAAATATTTAAGAAAGAAATGATACCAATCCCTCCAATCTATTCCAGAAAATAGAAGCAAAGGGAATACATCCTAACTTATTCTGGGAAGCCAGCATAATACCAAAATAAGACAAAGGTACTAATATCACCAAGAAAGGAAAGCTACAAACATCTCTTAAGATCATAGTTGCAACCCTTAACCAAGTATCAGTAAGTCAAATTCAACAATGTATGAAAAAATTTATATACTATGACTGAATGAGATTTATTCTAGTTGTACAAGCCTTAACAATCGAAAATCAACTAATGTAATCCATCATATAAACAGGCATATGATGAAAGATTATATAATGATTACTAACAGATGCAGAAAAAGTATTTCACAAAATTCAATAGCCATCCAGGACAAAATATTCAAGTGAAATAGAAGTGCAACTTCCTCAATTTAACAAATATCTTCTACAAAAGCCTTACAGCTAGCATTTTATTTAATGGTAAGTAACTAGATGATCTTCCCTAAGGACAGAAACAAGGCAAAAACAATCTCACCATTCCTATTCAATAGTGTACTGGAAACCCTATCTAATGCAGTAAGAAAAGAAAAGGTATACATATTAGAAAGGGAGAAATAAAACCACTTCTTTCCGTAATTTCTTGGCTGTCTACGTAAAAAAATCCAAAGAATCAGCAAAAGTTTCTGGAACCAGTAAGTGATATAATAGCAACTTTTCAAGATGCAAGGTTAATATACAAAAGTAAATTTGCTTTCCCAAATACCATCCATGAACAATTAGAAATTGAAATTTAAAATCAACACAACTCATATTAACAACAGAAGATCAAGTACTTAGGTATAGATCTAACAAAATATATACATGATCTAAGTGAGAAAAACTACAAAAATTAAATGAAAGAAATCAAAGATCTAAGCAAATAGAAAGATATTCCATGGGAAGTCATAGGAACTCTTTTTCTTCGCAATTTTTCTTTAATACTAAAAGTGCTCTAAAATTGTCTAGTAAAATAAAAAAATATTACTGTGAACAATGTTTCAGAAGAATAGAAAAGGCTGAAAGAAAATATTCCAAAACATGTTAGCTCTAGATGATATAAATGTCTTTACTTCTACATACTTTTCAAATGCTCAGTGATTAGCAAACAGTTTTGTTTTTTTTAGGTGATATTCCCTTTTTATAATATGAAGTGCAATTGCTTTTAATTCACAAATAAGGATTATATTCTTGTGAAGCTTTCTGCTCTGTTCAGTCACTCAGTCATGGCTCAATCTTTGTGACCCCAAGGACTGCAGCGTGCCAGGCTTCCCTGTCCAACTCCCAGAGTTTGCTCAAACTCATGTCCATTGAGTCCAACCATCTCATCTTCTGTCATCTCCTTCTCCTCCTACCTTTAATTTTTCCCAGCATCAGGGTCTTTTCAGATGAGTCAGTTCTTTGCATCAGGTGGGCAAATTATTTGGGTTTCAGCTTCAGCATCAGTCCTTCCAATGAATATTCAGGACTGATTTCCTTGAGGATGGACAGGTTGGATCTCCTTGCAGTCCAAGGGACTTTCAAGAGTCTTCTCCAATACCACAGTTCAAAAACATCAATTCTTAGATGCTCAGCTTTCTTTATAGTCCAACTCTTACATCCATACATGACTACTGGAAAAACTATAGCTTTGACTGGACAGACATTTGTTGGCAAAGTAATGTCTCTGCTTTTTAATATGCAGTCTAAGTTGGTCATAACTTTTCTTCCAAGGAGCAAGCATCTTTTAATTTCATGGCTTCAGTCACCATCTGCAGTGATTATGGAGCCCCCCAAAATAAAGTCTGTCACTGTTTCCATTGTTTGCCCATTTATCTGCCATGAAGTGCTGGGATTGGATGGCATGATCTTAGTTTTCTGAATGTTGAGCTTTAAGCCAACTTTTTCACTCTCCTCTTTTGCTTTCATCAAGAGGCACTTTAATTCTTCTTCACTTTCTGCCAAAAGGGTGGTGTCATCTGCATATCTGAGGTTATTGATACTTCTCCCAGAAAGCTTGATTTCAGCTTGTGGTTCATCCAGTCCAGCATTTCTCATGATGTACTCTGCATAGAAGTTAAATAAGCAGGGTGATAATATACAGCCTTGATGTACTCCTTTCCTGATTTGGAACCAGTCTGTTGTAGAGTTCTAATCATTGCAGGGTGTGACTTCAGCCATGAAAATAAAGACACTTGCTCCAAGGAACAAAGGCTATGACAAACCTAGATATCATATTAAAAAACAGAGACATCATTTTGCTAACAAAGTTCCATATAGTCAAAGCTATGGTTTTTCTATTAGTCATGAGTGGATGTGAGAGTTGAACCATAAAGATGACTGAGTGCCAAAGAGTTGATGCTTTGAAATTGTTATGCTGGAGAAGACTCTTGAGAGTCCCTTGGGCAGCAGTGAGGTCAAATCAGTCAATCCTAAAGGAAATCAAGCCTGAATAATCACTAGAAGTACTGATGCCGAAGTCCAATACTTTGGCATTGGAGCCAAACTCCACCTGTGCAAAGAGCCAACTCATTGGAAAAGACCCTGATGCTGGGAAAGACGGAAGGTATAAGGAGAAGGGGCGGTGGAGAACGAGAGGGTTAGATAACATTGCAGACTCAATGGACATGAATTTGAGCAAACTCCAGGTGATAGCAGAGGACAGAGGAACCTGGCATGCTGTAGTCCATAGAGTCTCAAAGAATCAGACATGACTTAGTGACTAAACAACAACTAACCCTATTCTGTTTAAAAAAAATCTGAACTTCAAAACAAGCCTTAAATCATCACATTTAAACATATAAAAAGATGCTCATGTCACTCGATTTTTAAAAAACAAAATAAAACTGAATTATCACCTTTCACATATCAGCCTGGCAAATTTAAAATGACTATAAACTGGGTTGTCAACACTTTTAGAAAAACTCACTATCATATATTACTAGTGGAATACAAAATAATTCCCCCTTTGAGAAGGATTTGGCAACTCCTAGCAATACTACAGATCAATGTTCTTTTTCATCCAGCAACCCCAATTCTAGAAATCTATCCCAAAGGCACATTCTATAAATACAAAGTGACACTGGGAAAAGATTATTCATTGCATCATTATCTGTAATGGGCAAAAGCTGGAAATCTATCAAATGATGATTAATAAAGTGTTGGTGAAATAAATTTTGGAAAATCAAAACAACCTCACACCCCGCCAACAAAAAGATCATGGAAAATCTCTCTATACTAATATGAGTAATTTTCAGAATATATTGTCAAGTGGGGAAGACCACTCAGCCAGTCAGGTATGACTTAAATCAAATCCCCTATGAGTATACAGAGAAAGTGACAAATAGATTCAAGGGCTTAGGTCTAGGAAACACTGCACCCAAAGAACATGGACAGAGGCCCATAATACTATATAGAAGGCAATGTGCTGCAGTCCATGGGGCCGCAAAGAGTCAGACACACGTTGGCAACTGAACAACAGCAAACTGTCAAGTGAATATAATGCGATGCAGGAAAATGGAAATTGCAAGCTATGTTTAATAAGAAAAGGAAGGAAAAGATCAAACTTGATATATACATCCTTGTAATAATAATTGCTACAACCACAAAACCCTAAAAGATAATCCAGAAATTAATAATGGTTATATACAACACATACTGTAGTTGGAAAAGTGCAGTGGTGACACAGATCAGATTTCCAAGTGTGCCTTTTTTTATACCTCTAGTTGGGAGACCATTTTGTCATTTTAAAATTTTAAAATCTAATTGAAATGAACAAAAAAGCAAGCCCTGAAATGGAAACTAAAACAAAACAAGCAAACCTAATGTATAACAAATTAATAGCCAACCACCTCAGAGAAAAACAAAAATATATTTCAATTAACAGTACTTAATTGTCCATCCTTAATAAAATGTACTCAAAAAGCTAGAAGGAAATTTCAAGCTGCACTCAACAATGAATTGGTGTTAGTAATATTGAAATTGATGCTTCAGACTAGTTTATATATTTTCTAATTTAAAATATATAGTAAATTTAATCTTATTGATATAAATATGAAAATATATATTTTATTAAACTATAAATACATTTTATATATTTTTAACTTTCTGTTTTATATTGGAGTATAACCCTTAGCAGTGTTGTGATAGTTTCAGGTGCACAGCAAAGCATCTCAGCCATACACACGTACATATCTATTCTCCCCCAAACTTCCCTCTCATCCAGGCTGCCGCATACCATTGAGCAGAGTGAGTTCCCTGGGCTATACAGTAGGTTCTCATTAGTTACCTACTTCATACATACTAGTGTATATATGTCAATCCCAATCTCTCAATCCACACATTACTAGTATATTAGGATAAAGCAAATGAGCAGTAATTTTGATATTGTTAAAACCAGATTTTCAATGCAGGACAAAACATATTCAAGAATAAAATCCATGAAGTTTAGTATATCTCTGACAAAAAGGGGACGACAAAGGGTGAGATGGTTGGATGGCATCACCAACTCCATAGACATGACTTTGAGTAAACTCTAGGAGTTGGTGATGGACAGGGAGGCCTGGCCTGCTGCAGTCCATGGGGTCACAAAGAGTTGGACACGACTGAACAACTGATCTAACTGACAAATTGAAATGGCAATAGTACTTTCTTCCCCTTTCACTGAAAAGGCCTGGCAGCCATAAATTTCCCCAGGAAACCGGCCCAAGACAGTGGGGATAACTGAATGGAGTTAACAGGGGAAAGGGCACAAGAAAGGTATAAGGGATTGACTTCATCTTGAGAATTCTGTTTTTCTTAATCCTCATAATCCTGCTTTTGGGAAAGCCCTGGGATATTTCCTAAAGAATATCTCCAGCCTCCTTTGGTGTCTCCTTAGTCCAGAATTGGGGCTTTATCAGGGCATTTCCACCAGTGGGGAGCTGTTGCTGCTGTTGAGTCTCTGTATCCTGTCCAACTCTTTGCAACCCCAGGATCTACAGCACACCAGGCTTCCCTGTCCTTCACCATCTCCCGGAGTTTGCTCAAATTCATGTCCATTGAGTTGGTGATGCCAACTAACGATCTCATCCTCAGTCACTTCTCCTCTTGACCTCAATCTTTCCCAGCAACAGGGGCTTTTCCAATGAGTTGGCACTTCGCATCAGATGGCCAAAGTACCGGAGCTTCAGCATCAATCCTTCCAATGAATATTCAGGGTTGATTTCCTTTAGGATTGACTGGTTTGATCTCCTTGCTTTCCAAGGGACTCTCAAGAGACTTCTCCAGCACCACAGTTTGAAAGCATCAATTCTTTAGCACTCAGCCTTCTTTATGGTCTAACTCTCACATCCATACATGACTACTGGAAAAACCATCAGTTCAGCTCAGTTCAGTCACTCAGTCATGTCTGACTCTTTGTGACTCCATGAATCGTAGCATGCCAGGCTGCCTGTCCATCACCAACTCCCGGAGTTTACCCAAACTCAGGTCCATCGAGTCGGTGATGCCATCCAGCCATCTCATCCTCTGTCATCCCCTTCTCCTCCTGCCCCCAATCCCTCCCAGAATCAGGGTCTTTTTAGCTTTGACTATAATACAAATTCCTTTGTTGGCAAAGGAATGTCCCTGCTTTCTAATTCACTGTCTAGGTTTGTCATAGCTTTTCTTCCAAGGAGTAAGCATCCTTTAATTTCACTGCTGCAGTCACTGTCTGCAGTGACTTTGGAGCCCAAGAAAATGAAGTGTGTCACTGTTTCCATTTTTCCCCTATCTATTTGCCATGAAGTGATGGGACAGGATGCCATGATTTAGTTTTTTGAATGTTGAGTTTTAAGCCAGTTTTCCACTCTCCTCGTTCACCTTCATCAAAAGGCTCTTTCATTCCGTTTCTCTTTCTGCCACTAGGATGTATCATCTGCACATCTGAGGTTGTTGATATTTCTCCCAGCAGTCTTGATTCCAACTTGGGATTAAAATGCAAAGTTTCAGGGGGCAAATTTTATTTAACAGTCATAAGCCCATATGTATATGGAGGTTCACAGAAAAAATATAATCAGAAGTAGGGCTTCCCTAGTGGCTCAGATGGTAAAGAATCCACCTTCAATATGTGAGATCCAGTTTTGATTCCTGGGTCAGGATGAGCCCCTGGAGAAGGGAATGGCAACCCACTCCAGTGTTTTTACCTGAAGAATTCAATGGACAGAGGAGTCTGGCAGGCTACAGTCCATGGGGTTGCAAAGAGTCTGACATGACCGAGCAACTAATATTTCTACTTTTTCACAGAATGTGACAATGACGTAGTCCAAACAGCCTCTAAAGACTTGTAAGAACTCCGGCGAGTTGACAACCTTCTCAAAGTTTCTATTTTTTTATTTATTGCAAAATGAAGGGGAGGAAAGATGATTTCCAAGTTTCCTTTTAATAAAAGAAGGATATTGGAATATTCAACAGGACTTACTTTACAAAGCAGGAAGTCTGTTATTGTATCAGTCAACCAAGATTCTGTGCTGTGGGGAGCCTGTGGACACAGGCAATAATTTTTTGTCCAAAAAGTGCTCATTTTATAATGATGGAGGAAATAGCATTTTCTGAGCATAAAAACACGCATTCATTTCCTTTAAAAAAAATCCTAAGTGTTGGCTGTCAATGCATAAAAACAACATAAAAACAATTTCTTTCTGTCAATTAGATTCTGACACACAGTCTTTTTTTTCTTCAGGGCATTTAAAAGTACATTATGGGAGTCTCTCTGTCCCAGAAAATAATTATGCAGTGCATAATTATTTTGAAGGTACAAAACAAAGACAAAAGAAGAGATGCTGGTATAGATGGTACATTTCAGCCCTGCCCCCTTTCCCCAACACTTGAGTTGCTGTTTAGTTTTGCTTGAACAGTTTGCTTGCCCTCTTTTTTGACTACCTCAGAAGAGTCATTTCTACACTAAAATACTGAGACCAAAACAGTCACCCAGAGAATAAGACTTTCTTTTAAATCTCAGGTCCTAATAGAAAGAAGAGGAATAACAGCAATGCAAAAATCTAACTTGTACATGAGAGAGCAATTTGAAGGCAGCAAAGTCTTTTTCTCAGAGAGGATAGACGGTTTGTCACACAATTACTCTATGCAGCAGAAAACACGGTCTACTGCCAAGAAAAATTGACCATCCTTTCCTAAATCTTGAAAAGTATTTGAATTCTAAAAGATTGGTTTGACATACAAATCAATTAACTCATTGGCTTTGATCTCCCATTCTTACTGTCGATGACACAATTATCTTGTCCCTGCTCCAGCCTTTTCCAAATCAACCTGATGATGCTCATTAATTCTACTTGTGACAGTGTGACAGTTATCATTTTAAGTGTGAAGGGGCAGTAGGTGTCCTTCCTTTCTGTCCAGAAAACAGAAATAGTGAAGATAATAAATGTCCCTGTAGTGATGAACAATTCAGTGCAAATTTGTTCAAAGCTCAATACCTTCCAACATAAAGGGAAAAAATAGATACCAAACCTACTTGAAGACTCATAGTATTTACCTACCTGCAGGGAGGGTATCTGGCTCCTTGAACTGCAGTGGGGAGCAAATAAACTCTGATGCTAGAACTGGACTCTGGTTGGAAAGTGAGAGTTTCCTGAGAAAAAGAAAAAGACTTTGCCTTTGTTTTACATTACTTGAAACATGAGCATTCTTGGTCTGTTTCTAAGATTCAGGGGCAAACCTGGTAGGGAAGTACTAATGTCTGCAGAGGAGATGAACCTTATTTCACATTCAAAAATGATGTTTCATAAAAGACTCATCAAAAATTAGGTATAAGGCAAGGGCCCTTGGAGGAAGACTAGCTCAAAAGTCGGGCCTCAGCTCCCTTAATGGGAGAACACAGTCCAGGTCCAGTTAGCTACAAGGTGGCCAGATGAGTGGCAGAGGTGACTCTTGGGTCAAGTCAGGCAGGCTAGACACAGTGACAAATGACGTTGTTCATCTGAAGCTCAAGACCAGAAACTTTAGACATCTGGTTAAGAAAGGTAGGCTGGTGGCAGGAGAAATGGAAAGAAGGAAAAAAGGACATCCAATCTGGCAAAAAGAGCTACAAGTCGGAAGTGAATAGGGTCAGTACACAGGTAAATGAAGACATCTTGAGTTATGCCTGTTACCCAGGGCTCCACTCAGGAAACAGCAGGGCTTAGTGAGGTGTCCTGAGTGCATCAGTCAGATAGCAAGTGATTCAGAGCTTTAATCTTCAAATCAGCTATTGATCTCCTCTACAGATTTGCAATGAATTCCTAAATCTCTCTAAACTTTTATGCATCTGCTAGATGGAGAGTAATCATCTATTCCTCCTATGTTGTTGTGAGGATGAAATGAAGTCATGATTATAAAGAACTTCACCTGATGCCTGCTACATGGTGATCATTCTCACTAATGCTAGCTGCAACGCCTGAGATCTTTAGTCATCAGTCCTTCAGAATGTAGGTTGAATTGTCTATAAATGAAATTTGGGGAGCAAGCAAAGCAGGAGCTTGGTTTTCAGGGTCTCAGAGGATGACAAGAAAAGAGAGAGAGAGCAATGGAAACTTTATCTGTAATAACTATCTCCTTACACATCAATCAACCACAATGACAGTCAGACTGACGGCTAGTATACAGGGTCAGGAAGGGACGTCAGGGCAGGCCCCTGCCTTTGAGGAGCTGCGGTGGTTGGTCTTCTTTAGCTTCACCATGTTTCAGTGACAGGTTTTGAGTACTCTGGCCCTGAGCTTATTCTGTTCAATCATCCCTATGGTTTCATTACATAATTTTTCATGGCACAATAACTTTTAAAACACACATATATCACAGCACAACTAACTGTCCAACAAAAACTAGGTAATTTCCTCTTATAGGTATTTAAACACTCAAAGGGCTTCCCAGGTGGCACTAGTGGTATAGAACCTTGCCATTTCAGGAGATGTAAGAGATGCGGGTTCCATTGCTGGATTGGGAGGATTCCCTGGAGGAAGACATGGCAACCCACTCCAGTATTCTCACCTGGAGAATCCCATCGGACAGAGGAGCTTGGTGGGCTATAGTACATGGGGTCAGAAAGGGTCGGACACGACTGAGCGACTTAGAAAGCATGCAAACACTCAAAAGGAAAAACATAGGAAAGAACCAAGTTGACCAACAGCTGGTTCTGATTCAAGACGAGGAAATCTGACCCCTTTGTCAGAAGTCAACATCTGGGCCCTGGATCCCAGTCCTGCTTCAGCTAAGTGGCCTTTCAAATAGCTTCCTTTATACATTGGATGGAGCAAAAATATTTGAAAATACCAGATCTATGGAAGTTCCACGTTTGCATCTGTGAGCAGTGAAGCAAAATGTGCTCAAGGTCATATATCAGAAGCCTAAGTCGTGATCAACATGAGAAGCCCTGGTACCCAGTCAGAGGAGGCAGGGAGGTGGAATTGCACTATGATGGCATAATTAAGAGTAAGAGGCATGAATGCAGGATTTTGCAATCACTCAGGCAAAAAATTTAATCATCTTGGGTTGAAGTCTTCTCACGTTAAATGAGAATACAAATACCTTCCTCAGAATAGGTACCCTTGGCATACTTGTCAATTGAAGGAATAGAACCACTGTATGAATTGAAAGAGACAGATATGTCATGAATTCACTGACACGTAAGGCCTGCCACATAGTCTGTCAATAAATAAAGTGTGTATATGTGGGTAGTGTGTATCTGTGTGTATCTGTGTAAGCATTATATGTGTTTTTTGTACTTCCCTCACAAATAAGCATGTTACATACTGTATTGAGGGCCTCCTGCAAGCCTTGTGCCTGCTGCTAGAAATAGGGAACCTTACATATCAAGATAAAAAGGCGATGAGGGAGGCATGGGTTCAGATGTAATTCATTTCACTATGACACACTAAAAGCTCTTTACATCAACTTACTCCCCACCCCCACGTGCAGAGAGAATGAGAGTCAACAGTCTTGTAATCATTTTCCCAACAGCCAGCTTACAAGGACCCACCCACGTTGTACAAGGAAATTTCTAGCCAGCAATTAATGTACATGGGACAGTGCAAGACCAAATAAATCTGAACAATGAAGGGAAAAGAGCTCCAGAAACAGTTTTCATAATCATTGAGCCTTCACTGGTATCATTCTGTTTTATTCAAAATGGTTTCCCTCGCCAGTTGCACGGTATATTTTACATGTCAGCCGTCAAAGTGAGATTAGTAGTGTGTACGTTTTGAGAGAGCAATAGAGTACTTTAACCATCAACCGAAAAGTCTGAAAGTACCTTCCCTATGAGAATTGGTGGTTTCTCATTTATTTCTTACTCGGGCAAGAGAATGACAGCAACATGAGAGCCGCAATCACGTTCCTTCCTTCAAAGGAGCCTCTACACTGGGTCAGAGTCTGCTGCGGAAAATGCTAATGTCGGCTTCGTTCTGATTAGTTGTACTCAAAATGTGCAAGAAAGGGATGAAAGAGGGGAGTCATAGGATAATTGCTTTTATTTCAACTCACTGCAGAGGGAAAATGCATGACAGATAATATAATACACATGCATCCAAAGAGGATCATTCAATTCTGATCAAGTATGGGTCTCGAGAAAATGAAGAGCAAAACCTACGTGGTCCCCAGATCTGAAGGACGAGAGAATTCCAACAGAAGGGGTGGGAATTCATCTTTAAAAAGGGAATTCATCCTTAAGGCATCTGAAAAATCATGGTTTGCAGGATGAAACAAGACCATGGAGACCACTTTTCTTTTATTCTCCTCGTAAATCCGCATTTTCTTGCTGCTCTATAGCAAGCAATGAGAATTGGATAGAGCCCTAAAGGACAAATGTTTAAGCGGCCCCAGCATGGGCTTATATCACTGTGATTTAGATTTAGATATCCACACAATGGAAGTCCCTTGATTCCAGTCAGAAACAAAAACAAGGGAGAAAGGGGGTCCCCAAATCCAATGACCTGTCAACTTGAGTCAGAACAACTTGACAGGCTTGGTGAATGAAGAAGAAGCTATCCGGCTCCTTTTAAGGGATGGTGTTCCCCTAACACCTTCCAGGGATAAGAGGCAACAATAAGAATTCCATCTTTAAAAAAGATTCCGTCTGTTTTGTGATTGTGTTAAGACCCAGCCTAACTCAGGGAGCTAACTCTGTGAAGAAAGCTGAGTGCCGAAAAATTGATGCTTTTGAACTGTGGTGTTGGAGAAGACTCTTGAGAGTCCCTTGGACTGCAAGGAGAATCCAACCAGTCCATCGTGAAGGAGATAAGTCCTGGGTGTTCATTGGAAGGACTGATGCTGAAGCTGAAACTCCAATACTTTGGCCACCTCATGCGAAGAGTTGACTCATTGGAAAAGACCCTGATGCTGGGAGGGATTGGGGGCAGGAGGAGAAGGGGACAACAGAGGATGAGATGGCTGGATGACATCACCGACTCAATGGGCATGAGTTTGAGTAAACTCCGGGAGTTTGTGATGAACAGGGAGGCCTGGCGTGCTGCGATTCGTGGGGTCACAAAGAGTCGGACACGACTGAGCAACTGAACTGAACTGAACTCAGGGAGTACCCTGAGAATGGACACATTTCATCTCTGTTTTTTGTAGAAAGTTCTTCAAACTACAGTTTTTTGTGATCTGTCTCTAAAAGCTGCTATGAGGAAGCTCCAATTAGGAAGTATTCCATTATCTCCAAATCATTACAGCCCCTCAGAAACAGATGCTCTTACAGTTCATTGTGCTTTTTTTTTTTTTTTTCCTTTTCTCACGCAGGTATCCGATTTGAACAGAAGCAGCTATACCATTTTTCTTCTCAGGAGGAACAGATTAGAGAAAGGGTATCAAAGAGAACAATTCTGAAAGCAGCTAACTATCAACTGAGTGAGACAAGTGCAGTAAGAGATTCATGTCAATGTATGGCAAAAACCACTACAATATTGTAATTAGCCTCCAACTAATAAAAATAAATGAAAAAAAAAGAAGTTGTTTTCTGGTACTGTTTATGGTTTCTGATTTAACAACACAGACCACTCGGAGTGAACATTCAGTATCAACCACAACAATTTCAAAACAGAGCTTAGAAAGAAAAGCACCAACATCTGGTGAACTCTTTTCCATCACTTAAATCGCCAAAGCTACTATACAGCAAGACGTTCATTTCAAACTGTTACCTGAAATGCCCAAATTATTTTGATTTTATTTTGAATTGACCATCATTTAAAAATTATTTTTCATATCTTTTATATTTTAAAGGTTGAAGAGCATAAAATTTGGGAATCTGAGTTCTGTTCAGCCCTGACTTTGATTCAGTTAGCTGTGTGACTGAGACAGGTAATTAACAAGGAGTTGGATTATATCACTGCTATAGTCCCTTCTAGTTTGAAGTTTTTTTCAAAATATTTGCAGTGTTCTCATGGAAATTGTTGGCACTTTAGTGGTGATTCTCTACCTAGGGAGCTCATGCTATATTGAGAATACTGCATATGCCAAAATCAATGAAAAAAAGGAAACTGCTAAGTTTTATTATACATCCACTCTCTTGCATATATTATTTAATCTTAACAATGAGCCTGTAGGATATTCATGCCTGTAGAAATGTCAATCAGGCTCCTCTGTCCATGGAATTCACCAGCGAAAATACTGGAGTGGGTTGCCATTCCCTTCTCCAGGGGATCTTTCTGACCCAGGGATCGAACCTGGATCTCCTACATTGCAGGCAGATTCTTTACCAACTGACTCATCAGGGAAGCAGTAACTGCCAAAGCTAGGGGTTACAGCTTGAGTAGCCCTGAAGTCACAGACTGAAGTCCTCAACACTCCTTCCTTTGTACATTAATGTTCTCTTAGAAATGTAAAAACATAGAAAATATAGTTTTCCAGGTTTTACTTTAAAAGAACATCAACAATGGCATTTCTCTTAGGCTCAAAGTTCCTTGAAGGCCACAGTGTATGCCATTCATCGCATCGATAGGGTCAATGAAGGTACGTCATACACTGAATATTTTCAATAAATACTAGATAAATGGATAAATTAATTGCCTTATAGGTGATAAATGAATGATTGAAAATTTTATCTAAATACAAATAAGTTCTACAGACATATTTGTCCCTGAAAAAAATACAAATTCTTGAAATGCTATGATTTTTTTCAAAATTTTTAGCTTATTCCAGGAAACAAGATTATAACATTTAAACAGAAAAATCTGAGAACATTACAATATTTAAAAGGTGTAACCATAAGGTATTAGAATATGAATGTCCAAATTCAACATACCAAAATTTACAACTGTCATTAAAAGAAAGTAAAATATGTACAATCTTGATAGGTTCAAATGATTCATAACTTACGAGTATCCAAGAAGTATTGCTTTTTCAGGAAATCCTCGAAATAACTGAACATTTAATCCAAATTTATTTATCTACGTGAACTGAGAATTTAACAAATACAAATCAATACTTTGCCATAAGCATTATAAACTCCAGTCTTTTCTACACTAATATCTTTCATCTTTTATATTGAATATGACATCTCTTAGAGTCAGTTTAGAAGAGAGACTGCCAATTTCAGCTTCATGGTTTTTAATTGTATCACTATTTGTATAGAAGGGAGGTACAGCATCATGTGAACAAAATTTTAATCCACTTTTATAAAAAACACTTCCAAATTATCAGTCTTTGAGCTGTTTCCATATTGTGTTACAAACCAAATCACCTTTTATGAAAGAACTATTACTACTTAACGAGTCTGGCACCATGGCAGAGTTCACATTCTAAATCCACTTTACAAAATACACAGCTCATTTTCTACTGTCTTTATTTACCTGACTCAGAGTTCTGATTATCCTCAAGGCATTGATCCTGTGTAAGTGAAAACTGTATTATAGTTTCGCCCCAGATTTCTAATGGATACTATGGAAATAAAAGGACACCTGGGAAAGAACATATTGAACACACTTACCATCCCTTCCACAAACACATATCCCTCAGCAAGGAGATATGTGTAAAGACATAAGCATACAAAGATAAATAAAATGGGATATCAGGTGATAGCCACACAATTTTGCCAACTGCCAAATAGAACAAGCAATATGAATCAGCAGACACAAACAAGTTGAATTCAAGCAAGCACTGAAAAGAACCAAGAAGCAATCCAATTTGCGAAGTACACAGAGTACTGATCTAACCAAAGTGATGATGTAACAGAGTTGGAAGGACAGGACATGGGAAATGTGTGTGTGATAAAGCTGAATCATCTTCCACAGTAAGACGTCAACACTTAATGTTTGCAGTTGAAAAAGCAAAGAGTAGAGATAAAAAGCATATTATTTAAAGATATGGAGAGAATAGTAAATTTTTTTTTTTTTAATAGTTGAAAAAATCGGTTACCTCTGAAGAATGGGTGGGGCTTCCCTGGTGGATCGGTGGTAAAGAATCTGCCTGCAACGCAGGAGGTGAAGGAGCCATGGGTTTGATCCCAGGGTCGGGAAGATCCCCTGGAGGAGGAAATGGTAACCCACTCCAGTATTCTTGCCTGGGAAATCCCATGGACAGAGGAGCCTGGAGGACTGCAGCCCATGGGGCTGCAGAGTCAGACACAACTGAAACCACTTAGCATGGGGAAAGGGAAATTTGGAGAAAGAGGTGATGCTGTTTTTCATCTGAGGACTTATAGAATGTGTGTAGACAACATGAATTTGTAACTTTGATAAAAAACAAAGTAAACTCAACAAAAGAAATAATGATAATTCCCATGCTCTAATGACAAACAATGAAATCATTCTAAGGCCCACATACACCCAGAGTTCTTTAAAGAGTTTCCCCCCCCCCCATGTTAATTTTATCAAAGTATGGCATTAGACTGAAAGCTCTCATGAGTTAGGATAGTACATGGCCTTGGACTAGTAACTTAACCACTCAGGAATCCATTTTTCCACCTATTTTAAAATGATAGTCTTTAGTTAACATCTTAAAACTCTTTTTGGAACATTTTGTTATAAAATGATATTGTATCCAAACTTTTGTGTTGAAGAATGGGTTTCATTACTTATATTAACAATTACCTATGCTTTTTTGGGGGGCTTCCGGGTGGTTCAGAGGTAAAGAATCCACCTGTCAGTTCAGGAGACGTAAGAGACATGGGTTTGATACTTGGGTAACAAAGATTCCTGGAGAAGGAAATAAAAACCCACTCCAGTATTCTTGACTGGGAAATCGCATGGACAGAGGAGACTGGCAAGCTACAGTCCATAGGGTCGCAAAGAGTAGGACAGACAGCAACGAAACCAACCAACCGATGCCTTTTTCTTCCTCCGTGCCTCTTTTGTCTCTTTGGTCTTGCTTTCTCTATTTGCAGTGTTAGGCCTGAGTATTGCTCTGACCAAATGAGCCAGATAGGATGGGCGTACATCAGTATTGAAACTGTATCAGAAGATGATACAATACATGGTGGATCCAAATAAAAATCACTAAGAAGTATTCTGTTGGAAGGAAGGCAATGTAGTAAGAATTTGAACCCAACTGAATGGGTTCAAATCTCAGTTCCATCTCTGAGTAGCTCTGTGATCTTAAACAAGTTACTTAACTTCTCTCTGTGCTCCTACTTCTAACTCTCTAAATAAGGTTAATAATAGAACCTCCTAAAATTGTTGCAAAAATAAAATGATTTGATGTATTTAAATTCTTAGAACAATGTCTGAAGTACGGCAGACACACACTGATGTTAATTTCATTATTACTGACTTTAACAAATAAACATTTGGTTGCTATATGGCTGGGAATGAAGGAAAGAGCTAGTTGTATGAGAAAGAACTACAAATTCCATTAACATATTAAAATACCATTTTCTCTTTACTAATGGAGCTCTTTATTCCCTTTACTAATAGAGGTATATTACTGGTGCAAGAAAGCATAGACTTTTTATTCCTACGGTATTAAGATCTTGGTTCCTTATGACTGCAGATATTTAGCTTTTGGTTAATTGATAATACTAAAGTCAGCAGAGTTCATACATCTCCCCTAGATACTTAGTAAACATGAGTTTACAGTGATAACATGATCCAGGAGACCTTAACATAAGAAGATTACTTTTTCTTCTTGCTGCTTGTTAATTTTCAGGATTTAATTGCACAGCTTAAAAGTAATGTGTATCTTGCAAAGAAAATATTTACAAAGGGCAGGTAAGAGAATACACAGAAGAATTGATCGTGTACAAAATTAGCATTCCAGATGCTATCACTCACAGTATGAATGGAAGTGGTCAGTACCCTTAGAGAGGCACTGATAAATTTCTGTTTGAAAATTGTAATAGCCTTCTCAGAGGTCATTCTACTTCCAATCACTCTTACATCCACCTGCCCACAAAACCCTATCAGATACTGTTACAATCATAGCAGTACCCTGCTCAAACAACTTCAGCAGCTCCCCACCTGCTGTAAGAAATGAATGTCATCTGCTTGATCCCAGGCACAGCACACTGTGACCCACACTTTCTAATGAGCACAGAACACAGCTTGGCTTGGCTTTGCAAGATAGTGAAACGGAGCAGGACCCTGTGGTCTTTGCCCTCCCCACCCCTACATCTTCTGTCTGCCTTTTGGAAAACCTTAGTCAAAGAAAATCAGAGAAGTAAGAAACGTGTAAACAAAGGAAAACAGTCAAAGGAGGCTAAATTCTAATAACGTTCTTTCTCAAGGGTGATAGGTAATATTCTGAGCCATATCCAGTGAGTTGTCTTTACAGATACTGAAACCTCAGGTGGAAGAAGTTAACTACATGATGACCACCCTGTACCCACCGCATAAGCTGCCACAATTCCCAGAAGCAGCTTCAAAAAACACATGGACCCTGGAACTGAAGGTTAACTGTACATAAAACCATCAAGATGACACTGGTCTGATCACTGATGACCAACCTGAAGATGACTGTCAGAGCTGACTGTGCTATTTCTACATGTAGGCCCCTCTCCCACTTCTCTCTATAAAAACTCTTGCCCCAGTGGTTGCCAGGGTGGAGGGAGGGGGGGAGTCAGCCTTTGGACAGATATTCACCCACCCCTGCCCCCAGCTGCTGACCTCTGAAATAGAGCAAACTTTCCTTTCCACCAGCCCAGCCTGTTTATTGGCTTTAAAGCGGCAAGCAGCCAGACCCCCTCCTCTTTTGGTAATACCACCAAAGCAGAATATTTTTGACTTTTCTTAGTTGCACCCTATAACTATAGTCATCTCAAAGCCTATAATAAGGCTTTACTCCACAATATTTGCCCACACGAGTCTACACGATAGCCCACCTCTGACTTTTACTGAGTTATAATTCTTTATTTATTAAATCAAAGAGCATATCTTCACAAAGCCTCAGATTTTTCTTCACAACACTTTTACAGTGTTTTTGTAGCTATTGATATATTTTAATCCTTCTTACATTCTCATATATTATCTACAGCTACCAAAAGATGGTAGTTTCATGGAGGACAGACTCATAGTTTTGTTTTTTTTTTTTTTTAAGTAATTCATAGAACTTGCTAAAATGCTTTGAACATAAACCACGTTTAATACTTACTGAATTAAACTGAGTTATAGTGACCACACTTTCCCAAATTTGCCTTCTTAAAACAGTCAGAGATTAATTTTTCAAGCAGTAAACCTGTCTACCATTATATAAATGAGTTTCTAATACCAAATGCTTAAAAACCTAACAACGATTAAGTTAATCTTAGAGACAGTGCACCATTCATTAACCCATAAAAATCATTATTGAAAACCTTATTTTATGTTTTAGTTACTAAACTAACACAAGTGATTGGGTTATCACATTAGAACTACAAGAATCAGAGGTCTTATCTACTTTTGGTTTTCTTTTGCTGTTAAACTCAGTGACTTAAAAACAACACAATTGTTATCTTACTATTCTGAAGTCAGGAGTCTGAAATAGGTTTCACTGGGCTAAAATCGAGGTATCAACTGGGCTGTATTCCTTTTGGAAGAACGAGGAGAGAATCCATAACCTTGGCTTTTCTAACATCTCAAGGCTGCTTTCATTCCTCACCTTGTGATCCTAGTCCCCATTTTCAAAGCCAGCAGCAAAGTTAGCAGTCTGAGTCCTTACCATTCTGCCATTTCTATAGCTCTCACTCATCTGCATCCTCTTATAAAGAAGCATAAGTAGGCTTCAGTTCGAGGTCTTGTGATTATCTCAGACCAATCCTGATGATCCAGGTTAATTACCCTGTGGCAAAATCAGCTGATTCACAATCATCTTAATTACATCGCAGCCTTAGTTCCTCCGTGCCCTTTGTTGTTGTTGTTGTTTAGTCGCTGAGTCGTGTCTGACTCTTTGCAACCCCAAGGGCTTCAGCAGGCCAGGACTCCCTGTCCTCACTATTTCCTGGAGTTTGCACAAGTTCATGTCCATTGACTTGGTGATGTCATCCAACCATCTCATCCTCTGTCTCCCCACTTCTCCTGCTCTCAATCTTTCCCAGCAAAAGCATCTTTTCCAATGAGTCAGCTCTTTGCATCAGGTGGCCAAAGTATTGCAGCTTCAGCATCAGTCCTTCCAATGAGCACTCAGAACTGATTTCCTTTAGGATGGACTGGTTGGATCTCCTTGCAGTCCAAGGGACTCTCAAGACTCTTCTCCAGCACCACAATTCAAAAGCATCAATTCTTCACCACAATTCAAAAGCATCAATTCTTCAGCACTCTAGAGGACAACATATACACAGATACTGAGATTTGAGATGTGGACATATTAATACTTAATAGGCCAATATTCTGCTTACCACAGCTAGTATCAAGCTTTACTAATGGATTTAAAGAAAACAAGCAACAGAGAGGCACAGGTGAACCAGGTCAGCCATCCATATAACTCCCCAAGTCCTTAGCACTCTAAATATTCACTCTCTGGCTCATTCAGAACAGAGGGCATCTCTAAGTAAGTTATACAAGTTATTTTCACAGCAAGCAAGGAGCATTTCTCTTGTTAAACATCTCCAATTTGTATTCAGATCATTTAATGGCTTTCATGATATCCTCCTGGCTTTCCTGGTGGCTCAGATGGTAATGAATCTGCCTACAATGCAGGAGACCTGGGTTCGATACCTGGGTCAGGAAGATCCCCTGCAGAAGGGAATGGCAAGCTACTCTGGTATTGTTGCCTGGAGACTTCCATGGACAGAGGAGCCTGGCAGGCTACAGTCCACGGGGTCTCAAAGAGTCAGACACGACTGACCAGCTAACATGTTTATATCTTCCAGGGAACCTTGCTTCATAAATCTATCATATAAAATAATTCTTAAAACAAGGATACTCTTATCAAAAACTTTCTACTGCTAATTACTGTTTCCCTAGCCAATGGCATTAGCCTATTTACTATGACTTGCTGATGCTAAAAGGGATACAATTATATGAAGACAGAACCTCTGTTTTTGAGGAGCTCAGTTTTAGTAGAATAAGGAACTTCAAAATCAGACTAAGTGTTCTGTGTGCTGCTAAAGAAATAGGACTCAGTGTGAAATAATGGCGAGCCACTGAAAGAATATTTAGTCAGATATGATTAGAAGGTGGGCCTACATGGAGATGGGCTTCCCAGGTGGAGCTAGAGGTAAAGAACCCGCCTGCCAATGCAGGAGACATAAGAGATGTGGGTTCGATCCCTGAGTGGGGAAGATCCCCCTGAAGGAGGCCATGGCAACTCACTCCAGTATTCTTGCCTGGAAAATTACATGGACAGAGGAGCCTACAGGCTACAGTCCATAGGGTTGCAAGAGTCAAATATAACTGAAGCAACTTTGCACACATGCTATATAGAGATAGGAAAATACTCTCAAAATTTTACTACCTAAGTAAAGAGGAATGCTACTGCTTCCTAAGAAAAGCCGCAAGTGTGGAAATAAGAGAAAAGTCATTGGGAAATGAACATATTAAATGCTGGCAAGAACGTGGAGCAATTGAAATTCTCACACGTTCCTCATGGGAAAGCAAATCATGACATATTTATCAATGGAATACTATTCAACAATTCAAAGAATAAACTACTGATACAGGCAACAACATGGATAAAGCTCAAAAGTCATCCTGCTGAGTGAAAGAAGGCAATACAAAGGATTACAAACTGTATAGTTTCATCTGCATGAAAATATAGAAAAGGAAAAGTACAATGACAGAGAGTTGATCAGTGATTGTCAGCGGCCAATGGTATAGGGAAGACACTAACTGCAGAAGGATATATGGGAAATATTCGGAAAATCAAAATATTCTCTATCATGATCATGGTGGTAATTACAGAAATTACATATTTGTCAAAACAATAAATTGTACTTTAAAAAGGATAAATTTTATTTTATTAAATTATCCTTTAAAAGTGCTCGTTAAAGAAAACAATTAAGCCTGTTAAAACAATTATTTTATACTTTGCGTATAAATCAAAGAAAAATATTAACTCAAGGCTAGAAATCATATTTAAGTCTTGCTGCAGAGCAATCATAGTCATTGGTGATGTATAAATGTATTCATCTGGATTATAATTTAATCCACTGGATATTATGCCCATGTCTGATTAACCCACCAAGTTATTTTGAATGTACCTTTTAAAATTAAAATTACTGAATTACTTCTCTAGTGTATCATCAAATCACACAGGCATTCCTTCATTTCTTCACAATATAAAATAATAACATTTTAAAAAGGAAGTTGAGACCAGTGTCCATTTGCAGAAAGCAGTAGAGGAAATAAAAAACTAGAATTCTCAAATTCAATGTGAATTCTATTGACCTTTGTGACTTTTTTATTATATTCTTACTTTTCTCCTACTTGTCCTTAATAAAAATATATTGAAACCACCTTTTGAAAGTTTTGATCTCTTTAAGAATTATTCACTTTTTAACTCACTTCATTTTTATTAATATCCTATTATCTCCAAACATGCATACGGACACACAAACACACACACACACAATTAAAAGTCTATATTTATCTTCAGGAAGAAATTTCATAGGCTTTAACCACTGTTTTTGAAGGTTGAATAATTACCTAGAATCTTGAAACTATTTCAAAATAGAGTTGCTAAGGTTTCAAAAAAAAAATCTCAACTGAGTAATTTATAAAATAGAATGTGTTTCTCTGTTAATTAACCATCTAATGAATAACCTATGATCTTTTCTCAAGTGAATAGCTTGTTGTTTCAGAAATTTCATCTCCACCTAGTCAGAAGAATGCAAGAGACAATCTCTTCCTTTGCTTAGGAAATTAATCGCTCTCAAGACATGGTGACCCCATGTTTTCATGTTTTGGGTGCAAAGATAGTTGATAGTTGATGTGTGAATATTCTGAGTAGACAGAATCTAAGTAGGTTATCAAGTAGTTGAAATAGGCATTACAGTATTTGTGATTTAAGGACACCTAAATTTTATGTTCTTCATGTCTTAAAATATCTCCAATCTAAAATTTCCACTATATTTTAAATAGAGCTCCTCTCAACAAATAATTATTCACCATTACTATCCTTGAAAAAATTGATATCATTGGTGAAATGTGTTCCTGAAACAAAATAAAACTGGTAGGCCATTACTAGCTACTAAATCTAAGTAAAGATTAGGTTATAAGATTAGCACCCACAAAACTATACGGCACACAAAACAAGTTATAGAATGAACGAAACAGAGAGTAATAAACTCATGGCACAAACTTTTGCATTTTGACTTCTCTCAATTAGCCTATTTAATGTATTTGTAAATAATAACTTTCAATAAAACTTATTCCTATTCTCCAATGCCTTCCCTTCTCTAGCTTGAAAATTTTCCAGCATTTGGAATTAGTGACCAACTCCTCTTTCATAAAAGAAAGAAGAGTTCTCTCTTAACATATCCATTATTTCTCACTTTCTTTCTCAGTCTCTAACCATTTCATTTGTCTCTTCTCCTAATTGCTTCTAATCCTTTTGCTGCTGAAAACTAGACATTCCTCAAATTTTTTCACAGCTTTATCTTTCAATCTTCTAGCTTGTACAACCTGACCATTTCAACATTATGACTATCATAATGTGAAGGACTCCATAATTTATAGTTCCCCAAATTAACCACTCTTTCCAATTGTTTTATGATATGTCCAACCTCTTGTAGGACTTTCATATCTATCTCCAAGTACCACAGTATTTCAAATTCTTCATGTACAAAGGTAATTTAACAATTTCTCCTTCTCAGACCAGTTCCTAGTCCTAAATTTCTATTTTCTTCAAAAACACCAAATTCTTTCTGCTATCCAAACTCAGAATCATATCCTTTTATTTCTTTCATTCCTCACAATCAGTCACAAAGTCCCATGGATATTTTCTTGACATTGCAGCCCTGTTTGCTTTCTTTTTCCCTTTTTCTAGGACTACCTTTACCTTATAGGTTCTTAACTGAGCTGTTAAATGAACTTCTGTTTTTTTTTATTATTTTTTTAATTGAAGGATAACTGCTTTACAGAACTTTGTTGTTTTCTGTCAAACCTCAACATCAATCAGCCACAGGTATACATATATCCCCTCCCTTTTGAAACTCCCTCCCATCTCCCTCCCCATCTGATGTATTTTTTTAACATTTAGTTTCTCTCCTCTGTAATGAAAACAGTACATGGTCATAGGATTAAATCTCTACTTGTGATTTAGTTACTTTTTGAAAAAATGTAAATGACTTCCCTTGTTGATGAATATAGTGCACACTCTCTTACTGGATATTTGGTGATGTTTGAATGGGTTCTCAATTTCCGTTTTTTTTTTAATTGGAGTGTAGCTGCTTTACAACATTGTGTTAGCTTCTGCTGTACTACAAAGTAAATCAGTTATATATACATGCATATATCCCCTCGCTTTTGAGCCTCCCTCTCCCCTCCCCCCTCCCTTATCCCCTCCTCCATCTCACCCATCTAGGCCATCTCACCCATCTAGGCCATCATAGAGAACCGAGCTGAGCTTCCTGAGTTTCTACAGCGGCTTCCCACTAGCTATCTATTTTACACATGGCACTGTATATATGTCAATTGCAATCTCCCAATTCTCCCCCTCTTTCCCCACCCCATGTCTATATGTCTGTTATCTATGTTTTTAGCCTTCTCCCACTCTACTAGTCTACCTTCATTAAAATCCACCTGGATTACTCACAAATCTTTGCACATACGTTTCATTTTTTAATCCCCATGCCTTTGCACATATGGATTTTCCATCCGGCATAATTTCTCCCATTTCCTCTAGTTGAAATCCTACCCATATCTCATTTTTAATGGGGCTTTCTTCATAAAGCTGTCTTTATTCTCTGATGAAAAAGGATCTTTCTCAACACAAAACTTTCATAGACATTTACACCAGTGCCTTCTGCCTAGAGTATAACTGTGCCTTATCTTCCCAACTAGATTACAACACTCTAAAGGGCGGCACCCAGTCTTATTTTTGTATCACCCTACAAACATGGTTACAATACGCATGATCAATAAATGAACTGTTTAAATAAAACACAAAGGGCAAGAGAGGCCAGAAAGATCTGTGAAAATATGTGATCAATACAAAGACCAGAGCTACTGATATAACAGCAATAAATCATACGATCCCTCTAATATATTATCAGCATGGCTCTAGGCACTGGTAAACACATTTTACCATAATTTGAAGTAATTTGAGTATGGTAGTGTAGATGTCTTATCTCTCTTGTGGGTTTGATTTTTTTTTTTTTTGAGGAAATGCCAGCAATGCTGTTTGATAAATAATAAAATTACAGGTGGCATTAGGCTCTCCCTTCCTTTCAAATTTTTCCACTGATAATTTCCATTAAATGAATTTTGTAGACAATTCCCCAGCATATAATGTACATTTGGAGTTCTAAATGAGCCAATCAGATATTTTGTTCATAGAAATGATGAGAGGGGGGAGAAAAACAGTTCAATAGCCAGATTGAGTCTATAGAAGAGAAGGTCTGTAGTGCCTCAGGGGAAGCAATAGAGCAAGTTAGTTAAACTTAGATGCTCTGAAGTTGGACTGTCTGATTTTGAATCTATGATTCAATTTTACCTAGTTTTATTACCATGATCAAGTTCCTTAGTCTTGCAAAGCCTCAATTCTGTAAAACAGCAGTAATAATATAATTCATGGAGTTGATGGAAAAATTAAATAAGTTAACAACATATTAAGGGTCTAGTATACTACCTGGAATGCAGTATGTCTTAAAAATTGTTAGCTGTCATTTTTTTCTATCCTCTACTTTTGTTCAGATTTAGCTATGTTTACATTTTATAATTGCCAAAATAATATTATAAAAATTTTGAAAGATGTGAAAAATAAGAGGAGAAAGGTCTCTGATATCTTAACCAATCTTGAAAAAGTCATATTAAAATGTTGACATATATTGTTTTCTTTAATAATTTGTTGGCACCTTTTATAACATTCATATATCTCTGATAACAAACTTAACTCACCCTACAATTCAATTGTTCAGAGAAAATGTAAACGCACCCATTTTACACAGTGAATCTAGTCTTCCTCATGCATCCCCAACAAATAGCTGGCAGAATAAAA
>NC_089259.1:64427208-64475139 GCF_963930625.1 Muntiacus reevesi
CAAGGGGGAAAAAAAGGTGTTTTCATATCACGGTTAATTTACTGCAGTCGGAGCCAAAACAAAAACACAACATTCTGAAAATGCCAAGCTCTGGGGAGAAAGGTCTCCTCGCTAAACTGACGCTGCCCTCTGACCCGGGACCCTTTTTCAAGATGCTCACTGGTGCCCTAACACGGGCCTGAAAATATAGATTCAAAAGCGATTGGGTCATTTTCTTGGGGAGGGCAGAGAGTGTGGGGTATTTGTTTTTTTTCACTTGATTAACAGAATGTGTGATACCAAGTAAGCCAGGAGTGGTCACCGACTGCTTCTTATGGGATTGAGTCTAAGTGCAAATCTTTTCATGTATGTCTTCCTTTCCTTCAATAGTTCCAGTGCCTCCTCTTTGTAGGGCCGAGTTGAGCTGAGAGGCTTCCTAACTGTGAGAAATAGGGCCACACAGTGCCCCTGGGGACTTTAAAATTGAGCGTACTGTACACCCTCTCCCTGATTTTGTTGGGAGAGAGAACAGAGGGTTATCTTTCATGCTTCCTGGAGATAAACTACAAAGCCAGCAGAGAAAGATCTGTCACTAGTATCTCAAAGGTTCTCTCTGCCCTCTAGACCGGCATTTCTGAAGATGTGGGACCTGATCACCCCGTCAGAAGATAGATTCCTGAAGACCAGCCCAGCGAAGGGGGATAAGCTGGGACAGAGGGGGCTGCTGGCCTGGCAATCGGGAGCCCTGGTTATGGTCCCTCCTCTGCATTGCCTCACTGTGTGACCCTGCACAGCCCAGTTCCCCTCACCTGTAACATGAAGGATGGTCAGGACAGTCCTCTAGAGCACAGTGACCTTGAGCTTCCATGTCAGTGTGGAACGTGTGACCCCACTGAGCATCCACCAGTGGATTCTAGATCACGCTTTGGAGCTTCCGAGGAAGAACTCTGTGGGGCTGAAAAAAACAGAGCCCTCAGAGGGGTTTTTTTTCCCTTTCTTTTTTCAGACCATCCAGCCAATGTCCTTTAGAGCTTGGCTCCTATTTCTTTGTGGTCCAAGAAGGAGTCCAGGAGGGACAGAGTAAAGAAACTAAATTAAATGTCCATAAGAATATCCCCAAAGAATAGAGGCATGGGGAAATTCACAGTTGAGTTTAAGCCTCTGAAAACATATGACAAAACGCTGAGTTCTCCCTGCAGGTTCAATTGTTCTAAATTTTCACATGAGCTCACGGTGTTCCCAGGACCCCCAGACCCTGGCCTCTCACGTCCTCTGCCTAAAAGGATGAGGTTCCAGAAGTGAGTCTGCACCTTGTGTTACCCTCCGCAGCTGCCCTCTGCTTGCTCTGGGAGATGTTCGATTCCTCCCCCCGACCTTTCACTTCCTCTTTGAGGGGCGATGTCCCAAATCACAGAGCCAAGGTCTTCACCATAGGATCTGCAGAGGGTGAGAAAATAGATCCTCTCTTGAACAACCGTGGTTGAACAATTGTGTAAATATTGTTGAACTCCATGGTTTTTTTCCAGATGAAAACAGCGTTTCACTCACAAGGTGGATTGGACGCATTCAGGAGACCCAGAAACTCTTGGGTTGTCCCATGACTTCTCCAAAGCTGTTTTGTTTTTTTGTTTTTTTCCAGCTCCTTCTTCTCTTACCTTGATCCTGTTCAGGACAGAAATCCCTGGGTTAGACATTTTGCCCATTCCCACAAATATGGCTTTATGAACCTCCCAAGAGACAGAAAGGAAGTCAAATGTAATTACTCAGCCTCTAAGATTTAGTCATGTGGTGATTCATGAAAGGTTCTGAAGATGCTGCACATTTCTGAAGTGAAACGTGCCTTCTGAGAGGCTCCTTTGCTATCTTGCTTTCATGAAGAAAGAAAGAGCCGTGAGAGGGAATTTCACACCAGGACCAAGGCTTGTGCTGTGACACCTATTTATCTGTGTTCCCTTGAACCGTGTTGATACCACTGACTTTGAATAAGTTCAGTCTCATCTCTCTTCTTCTCCTCCTCCTTCATCTTTGCTGTTATCCTGGAAACTATATACCCTCTGCCTGTGTTTTCTAGCCTCATAACAATTTTGAAGATCATTTTCAAATATTAACAGGCAGGCAAAATTTTTACCTCACTGAAAACCCATGCCTGGCCACCTACGATGTGACCTTGTGTGAAGTCGCTTCAGTCGTGTCCGACTCTCTGAGACCCCATAGACTGTAACCCGCCAGGTTCCTCTGTCCATGGGATTCTCCAGGCAAGAAAACTGGAGTGGGTTTCCATGCCCTCCTTCAGGGGATCTTTCCAACCCAGGGATTGAACCCGTGTCTCTTATGTCTCCTGCATTAGCAGGCCGATTGTTTACTACTGGCGCCACCTGGGAAACCCACCATGTGACCTTGGGCAAGTCAATTCATTCTTCTGAGCCTCCAGTCCAGCAACTCTCAGGCTTGACTCTGTGTCAAAATTGGGGGACTTAAATAAATACTGCAGTCTGAGCTCTGTCTGCAGAGGAGCTGATGCATCTGCTCTGGGGCTGGTCCAGGTCTCCATACTTAGAAATCTCTCCAGGGTTTTTCAATGTGCAGCCAGGGATGCTGATCACTTCTCTAGGTCCTTGTTCTTCAACTGAGGATCTCAGGTCAGCAACATCAGTATCCCCTGGATGCCTGTAAGAAATGAAGATCCTCAGCACCCCTTCCAAGACCTACTGCCTCAGAATCTGCATTTCAGCAAGACCCCAGGTGACCCCTGGGTCCATCATAGTCAGAAAAGTACAGCTGTAATCCCTTGTCTGTTAATAGGGGATAATAATATGCTTGACGTGGTGCATGCTTTTCCCCATGTAACCTCAAAATAATAGAGGAGAAACTGCAGGTACAGGCTCTTAAACCTGCTTCACAGACCTGTGTGAGCTGGTGGCTTTGTTGTGTGTGTGGTGGGGGTCGGGGGTGGGGATGTTCCTTTCTGTGATTTTCTTAAGATCTCTTAAGAGGCTGATGGTTAACATTTAAATGACCATGTAAAATGGTCCTATGAGTTTAATATGTCCCTTTGATCTGAGAAACTAGACTTCCTCGCCCCCCAAAAAATTTTTCCTCCTTGTTCTATTACATTTTAGTTTGACTTGGGGGCTATAAATCAACTCTAGTTGGAAGATGGATTTGAGGAACAATGCAACAAGGTTTTTAGTAAAGGATGGTGATTAGTAAAATAGAGGAACCAGCCTGGATGAGTGGAGCTCAAGCTGGTCAGACATGTTTGTTTACAAGGGATCAGAAAACTTTGGCCCACAGGCCATGTCAACTATTTGTTTAAATAAAGTTTTATTGGAGCGTAACTCCACTCATTCAGCTAGATATCAGGTATCATCTATGCTGCGTTTGCACCGCAGCAGTGACACAGAGTAGTCCTGAGAGATAGCACATGGTCTGCAAAGCCAGAAATAAAGCTCTCCATGTTCTGAAAGCTGATACTGGCCTTTCACAGAGAAAGTTTGCCTGTTTGTGAGTGAGGCCAAGGCTGGGTGTGCACTGGCCATCTGGGCTCATTGACTTGTTGGGTTTCATGGCCCCGTCTATGCCTCTAATCCCAAGCAGGCAGTGAGCAGCTGTGTGGTTGTGGCAGGGCCAGCCGGAGGGCCTGGGACAGATCCGTCCACATGCTGGGAACAAACAGGAGCGAAGAGGTCATCTTTGTCTAGAGAGAGCAGCATTTGTCTTTCAAATTGGTGGAAGTATCACTTGAACTTCTACCTAAAATATCCCCTTTATAGGTAACTGCATTTCAAAATCAGAGAAGACAATGGCAACCCATTCCAGTCCTCTTTGCCTGGAAAATACCATGGACGGAGGAGCCTAGTAGGCTGTAGTTCATGGGGTCGTGAAGAGTTGGACATGACTGAGAGACTTCACTTTCCATTTTCACTTTCATGCATTGGAGAAGGAAATGGCAACCCACTCCAGTGTTCTTGCCTGGAGAATCCCAGGGACAGGGGAGCCTGGTGGGCTGCCATCTGTGGGGTCGCACAGAGTCGGACTCAACTGAAGCGACTTAGCAGCAGCATTTCAAAATAATATGGGGAAAGAGCCTGGCAAGAAAACCCTGAGTTAAACACAGAAATGCAAAATTTCCCATCAAGCTGGAAAGCAAGGATGCTTACCTGGGAAAAGTGATAGGTAACTGAATGTGCCATCAGTCTATTGCAAGAAAGAAATTCCTTTTTCAGGGCAAGTTTTAAGCTCTTGGGATGTAGACATTAAGCCAGTTGGGGGTCACTATCAAAGTATGTCTAAAATAAAAGCATGTCCTCTTTTCTTTTGTTTCTCTTTAGCATGCTATGGTGAAATCAAGGGTCACATAAGATTTGACCACTGCTCTCAGTCTGACAACCAATTATTGATAACCATCCTGCAGTGATGCCCAGTGGGACAGGAATTAGAAGGGAGAGATGACGAGAGATAGGCCGGAAAAACCTCCCCAAACTTGGGCTCTTGAAATGGGATTCTCCCTTGATGATAAGTCATATTTCTAAATGTAAATTTTTTCCTCTCCTATTTCTTTTTGGTCCCCTCTCTCATCCTAGTTGGGCTTCTATTTCTTCCAGTAGGCAATTGGGAGGCCAAGAAATTAGTTGTTAGGGGCCCTAAGAAGGCTCCTGGGGGCAGCTGAAGTGTAGCAATTAGCTATTGCCTAATTCCATCCACACGGTGTTTTTAGATTTGCAACAGTGATAAAAAGTGAGAGTTCTAAGTGGAAAAAAAAGAAAAAGAGCAAGAGAAAGATACTAGCAGTCTTGGGTGGAACAGATTGTTTCAATTATATTCTTGCTGTTTCATTTTGCAAGTTTTTAATCAAACTGGAAGATGTGAAGTCTTTGCATAATCTCCCTGTATACAGGTTTTCTTGCCAGTGGATTCCCTCCAGCACGGGGCTGGCTCAGCTGTTGATCCCTGGCGTGGGAATCCCCCAAAGGGGCTCATTCTGCAGAGCAGAACTTGAAATGTGCGCTTGAAAGATGGATAATGCCTTGATAGAAATGGTGATGCCCTTTTGTCCAGTCATTCTAAGAAGTGGATTCTTTTTCCCAAAGCTTTTTTTAATATGCTGGCATTTATATGTGTATATAGAAGTAGAATTGGTTTGGTGGTTCTAACTGAACTGAGCAGCTAATGAGTTTGGCTGTGAGTGAATTTGATGTCAGGAGATTGCAAGAGATGTAACAGATGTGAAGATCTCTGTTTACAATAAAGATACTTTTCTCTCTAACCACGACATGTGAGTTCTGAGAGAGGTTAACAGTCTCTTTTCTCTGCATGTTTACATGAAGTTTCTGGAAATCATTGGGAGGATTCGGTACATGACAAGATTTTCCCAGGGGCAATAGATGAGAGATTTAGGGATGAAATTGGCCTGCGCATCAGGGATGGAAAAGGATTCCAAGCTCTTCATATGCTTTATGAATTAATATCTGTATGCATTACCCTCTCAATATAGCACCGAGCCAGGAAGTCTTATGTGCCATTGAAGTTAGCTGTAAAATACCAAAGGCCTGCTTAAATTTGGGCTGTATTTTTGGCTTCCCAGGTGGTGCAGTGGTAAAGAATCAGCCTGTTAATACAGGAAATGTAAGTGCTGCTGGTTTGATCCCTTGGTTGGGGAGATCCCCTAGAGAAGGAAATGGCAACCCACTTCAGTATTCTTTCCTGCAAAATTCCGTGGACAGAGGAGCCTGCTGGGCTACAGTTCTCGGAGTTGCAAAGAGTAGGACACGACTGAGCACATGAACAGCACAGCATATTTTTTCTACTTTACTTATAATTTTGAAGTTTTAAGTATCATAGTTTCTTAACTGTTTTTTTTTTCTTTTTCTTTTGCCTTTTTCCAGATTTTGCACTAGGTACTGGCATAGCCATCAGTCTCACTTGAGGCCAATGGTGGTTGTATCTTATTGTCAACATTTAAATGTATAGGCTCTGAGCTCTCATCCTGCCCTTTGTAGTCACCCCTAAAAACTGTAGCCTGATTTGGGGGTTCTCTACCCTTGTTAAACTAGAATAACCCCCATTTTAGAGTCTGGATAGTTCCTGTCCCTTCCTAGGGAGCACTAGAGGGAAGCCAGTGAAGTGGTCCCCATTCCCATCTTGTATCCTCCCAGAAGTGTGTCTTAGTTGCTCAGTCATGTCTGACTCTTTGCAACCCCATGGACTGTAGCCCACCAGACTTGTCTGTCCATGGGATTTCCCAGGCAAGAATACTGGAGTGGGTTTCCAGTCCCTTATCCAGGGGATCTTCCTGACCCAGGAATCCAGGTCTCTGCATTACAGGCAGATTCTTTACCATTGTGGCTAAAAACAAAAAATGACATGGGAAAGGTGTTTGGCAGATTACAATGCACCTTCCTTCGTCTCTGCAGGAACCCAATGAAGAAGACATAGGCATACCTTGGGGAGGTAGACTTCCCATTCAAATCCTCTGACTCCAAATAAACACCATCCTTTTTTCACTGCAGCACACATCCCACATGCAGACCAGGAAATGAAGATCAGGAGAGAAGCAAGGTCCTAATGTGGGATTAGTAAACCTGTGAAACCACAGAGAGGGAGGAAGAGAAAGTGCCTGGGTGATAGCAAAGGAGGGTGAGTATACAGGAATCAGAGTAGCCGAGTCATTTGTAAAGGATGGAATCTAAACTTTGAGTCAGGTTCCTTACAGATCTCAGAGCTCCAGCACTCCCCACAGTGCCTTGATCAATACTGGGAAAGATTTGTTGAAAGCAAAAAAGTAGTGGGCATCTTCTCTAGTTTCCTCTACTTTGCTTTTACCACTTAAGAGAGAATGAGTATGTTCTGCTCTGTTGGCCAGAGGAGGAGGTGGCAACCCCCTCCAGTGTTCCTGCCTGGAGAACCCTGTGGACGGAGGAGCCTGGTGGGCTGCTGTCCTTGGGGTCGCACAGAGTCGGACACGACTGAAGCAACTTAGCAGCAGCAGCCGCAGTTCTGCTGGCCAGTGGTCTCTGTCACGACTACTCAGCTCTGTCCTTACAGAGGAGTCAGCCATAGATCACATGTAAACAAATGGGCCTGGCTGTGTGCCAATCAAATTTATTTGCAAAAACAGCAGCCAACTGGAGCTCCCAGTTTGCTGGCCTCTGCCTTGGAATAACTGCCTCCAATCTTCGTTGGAATGTGATTCTACATTACAGTCACCTGGGGAACAATAAAAAAAAAAAACAAAAAAAAAAAAACCCACCTCCATTCCTTCCCTACAGTAACTGAATCCTTCTGAAGTAGGGTCCAGGCATTAACATATATTTTTAAAGCTTCTCGTGAAATCCTAGTGGGAAAACAAGACGGGGAGCCACTGTCCTTGATTCTAAAACAGTGGCTGTCAGAGTACAGTCCCCAGGAGAGATAGTGACATCAGCATGACCTGGGAACTTGTCAGGAATCAAATTCTCAAGCCCAGCTCCAGACCTGTGTGTATGTGCTCAGCCACTCATTCATGTCCGACTATTTGTGAACCCGTGGACTATTTAGCCCACCAGGCTCCTCTGTCCGTGGGATTTCCCAGGCAAGAATACTGGAGTGGGTTGCCACTTCCTACTCTAGGGGATCTTCCCGACCCAAGGGTCGAACCCATGTCTCCTGTGTCTCCTACATGGGCAGGTGGATTCTTTACCACTGTGCCACCTGTGAAGCCCTACTAGATGCAAAACTCAGGGGCTGAGACCTGGGATCTGTGTTAACAAGCCTTCCATGTGGCTCCACAGCACAGTCAAGTTTGAGAACCACACGTCCAGGGCCTAGAGAATAAGTATTCAGCCCCATAGCCCTCACTTCATGGGTAATTTAGATGTAGAGTTCCAGACCCAGCACTGGGTCTGGCATTAAAAATCTGGCTTCAAGCCCCCTTCTCCCCTTTACTACACTTCTCTGAGCCTCATGGTCTCCATCTTTAAAAGGGATGATGTGCCAATTATATTGGGTGCCTACAGTGGCCAAGTGATTAAATGTATGTGAAGGCAGTTATGAAACTGTTAAGCACCATCTTTGATCACCACCACTATTAAGTCTAAGATCACCATTGATCACTTGGACTGAGGTAGAAGGATGTGCAATTATTGTTCACGGGCTCAGTCCATGGTTCTTGGTCCAAGAGGCTACTGTAGCCCAGAGTGCTGCTGCTAAGCATAATATAGAAAGTTGTCTCATCCTTCCAACATGGATCCTGGTTTCTGAACTGCAGCAAAGCCATGAAGAGAGGCAAGCAGGGCCAGAGGGGAGTGCCTGAGTCAACGAGGAGACTAAGAAGACACAATCCCAGGAAAGCAGGGAAAAGCAATTAGAATTAAGGCAGATGGGGTGGGCTCAAGGTCCACAGACCCTTGTGTGATGTAGACCAAGTGGACAGTGAGTCCTCCCGGAGAGATTTTTCCAGGAGTCTCCAAGTGACACTGTTTAGTGCATCTTGACATATGTTACCTGTCAAGAAGTAGCACCAGCTACAATCACAAACATATTCAAAAATGTCTAGATACCTTCATGAAGAACATACATAACTCGTTCCTAAGACAAACTGGAATGCTTTGGAGGAAAATATACAGTCCTGTAGGTTTGACATCTAAGGGGATATATATGTGACATAAAACCACCCTTAGAACGTCTTTCAGAATATAATGCACGGAAAGAAGCAGAATCTTATTCGGTGTGGTGATTCTTGAGCTCATAGGAGACCAAAACCAACATACTTCTCAGGATGTCTGCTATTTTAGACATATTTGGATTTGAACTGAATGTTTCTAAAATGAAGGCCCTTGGGGAATCAGCCATCTTATATAGATTCTAAAGTTATTATCTGAACTTTAGGGAAAATTTCCACACCAAAATCAGCACCATCTGTTAAAACTCCCTTGTCATATCTTATTGCAAGATTCTGTGCTCTTAACACTGTGATTTTTTCTTCCTTCTTCTTTGGTTCATTGACAGCATAAAAGGTGAGGAGAGGAGGGTCAGAAAGAGGTCTGTCATTCTTTACTTGGACAGAAGTCCAGGAAGTGCTATGGAGAAGTGTTGTTTTCTTATGAAGATTACCTGTTCTCTTCTATTAGTCAAATGCTCTGAAAATGGTTTTGCTGGGAAAGGCTGGGGAAAATCGAAGTCAGTTAAAATGAGCCATGAAAAGTCAGAGCCGCAGGTGTGGCTGGAGTCTAGGGAGGGGGGATTACCTCCTATGTCCCCCTTCTAACCTTGCTGAAATGCCCTGATCCCAGAGAATACATCCAAGCTGCTTTTCTCAGAGCAGCACGACTCCTAGTACATAGATCTGTTGAAATATGAACCGAGCAGGGTGTGAACGAGCTCAAAATATGCTGATTTCCAGATGTTCCTTGATTCTCTCAAACACTGATTGCCCCCAAAGACCATCCTGAGTTGGTGGATGGCAGCGATTACTCATATTTCTTTTCTGCGATCACAGCCATAATTTAAAAGCCCCATAGTCTTTCTCATGAGCCTATGTCTGGGTCTTGTCTAGGTCATATATTACTTTGCAGTATGAAAATTGCAGAGTCTCACTGGATTGGGCTGTAAAATATCTGCACACTGATGCCAGTTTTTTGATTTGTTGCTCTTCCCAGGATGGGAAAACTTTTCAGAAATCTGAATGAAGGGTTAGTGTTTTATAGAGTGACCTTCCTTGAAGGAGAGGTCGTGGAAGATCTCCTTTCTCTGCAACAACAACAACAAAAATCAGAAAAACCAAAGGAGTTCATGTTAACATGTTTGAGGGAAAGTAAAAGAATCCAAAGCAATGAATTAACCAACATTATTATTGTGTTCTAAAATCTCAACCACCTGAGAACTGAAAAAGAAATCCAGCGTGTGAATAAGTTGGAATGCTAAAACTTCTGGGAGCTTCATTTGAATCTGTTTATCTGGTATCTGGGATAAATAAGGCATCAGTGAAACCCTTCTGAAGGGTCTTCCACAGGTTTACGAGGGGAAGTTTAATATCTACCACCAGAAAGATGGCACCATAAGGAAAAAAGGATTTCCACATGTCTTTCTACTTCCACCCTGTTCAGAGACAAATTTGAGGCCACCCACCCACTGTCCCCTGAGCCTCTGAACTGACACATTTCCTCCCCATTTCTTAGGAGGAGAAATGTGACAGAACTCCCCAGTTGCACGGCAAGAAGGAAAGAAGACTTTGATCTGGGTTCATGTGACAGAACTGACTCATATAGGAAGTGACCTTAATGTCTCAGAGTATTCAGTGTCTCATCTGGGAGATGCAGTTAATAACGCCTGAGGAGGAGAGGTTAAGTGTTCCGTCTAAATTCACACCTGGTTGGGGCAGAATGAGGACTTGAACCTGCTGGGCTCGCAACAAAGATAGTGTTTAATCCACGGTATTAATACCTGATGAGGAGTAAATGGGCTAAGACCCAGAAAACCCTCACGACTGGGCGCAGGGCAGAAGGAGCCCTCTATGAATAGCCGTTCCCGTTTTCTTTGCCCTTACTCCCTGCACATCTGCCACATCCTCTGTCGCCCCCAAAGCATCTGATGCCTTCCGTGACCTGCCATGGCACACAATTAAGGAGGAGCAAAGGTGATTCCTGTGTCTTTAAAGCTCTCTGCACAATTATGCCTGCTCTGCCCTTGTATTTGTTTGCCCATTGTTTCTTCCTTGCAACAGATTTCTTCTCACGCTGTATAATATTATAACCTAAGTTCTTCATTATTGATGATCATTTTAAAAAATAGAAATCATTCTTAGGTGGTCAGCTCTCCCTTTGGGGTCAGGCATTTGGAAGATAATCTCAGTCTCCTTGGGGGAAGACCTCACCTAGAGATCATCAGCGTCTGGGTGTAGCTGACACTGGAGGGTTTGGAGGAATCTACAAGCAGAAGGAGGAGACAGAGGATGAGATGGTCAGATAGCATTACTGACTCAGTGGACATGAATTAGAGCAAACTCCGGGAGATAGTGAAGGACAGAGGCTGGCGTGCTGCCGTCCCTGGGGTTGCAAAGAGTCGGACACAACTTGGCAACTGAGCAAGGAGCAGCACAAAATGCAAATGAGGACGGAGAACCCACTGGCCCAGGAGCAGAGCTCACCAACACTGCTTGCTTGAACCTTCTTTGAGCAGCATAAGCTGCATGCTCTTCCGCCTGCCTGCTCCCCTCTACCTCAGATGATGTCCTTGAATCCACACCGCACACCAGCAGAGACGTTCTTAGATCTACCAGATCCTGTTTTTAGCTACTCTTGGCCCTGTAATTTTCTGGGCATCCATGTTCCCTAGTCTCCACGTGCCTCGTGATGACATCCTTGTACCCTAACTATACTCTAACGAAGTGGTAAGGGAAATGAGGGAGATGGCCCTTTCTATTGAGATATAACACGTACCTGTATCCATTTATTTAATCCCCTTAACAAACCTAGATTTTTAAAAAATATGTATTATCATTTCACTTTGGCTGTGTTGGGTCATAGCTGGGCACGCTGCCTCTTGGTTCTGCATCAGTTTCTCTCTAATGGCCACCACGGCTGCAAAGCACGTGGGCTCGGTAATCGCAATGCACAGGCTTAGTTTCCCCGCAGCATGCGGGAACCTAGTTCCCTGACCAGCAATCAAACCCTCGCCCGCTGCACTGAAAGGTGAATTCTTAACCACTGGACCACCAGGGAAGTCCCCACAAGCCTAGATGTTACAGATGAAGAAGTGGAGTCACAGAGCAGCCAGAAGCAATATCACCCTTTTAGAAACTTGCAGTAAACCCATGTAAATGTCGGGTCCAGCCAGGAACTGATTTCCATATCACACACTTGAGGCTGATTTTAGAAGTGAGTCACGGTGGGAGACAGCTGATGTTTAGAAAATGTTTTGACCCTGATATTTAAGTGGCTAACCTTCTGTCTTGTCATTGCCCTTAGTTTAAGAGGGAGTGAGAACATAATATCCGTTTTGAAATGAGACCCTGGGCCCTAACCGTTAACCAAGCCGGCTAAATCCTGCATCCCTTAATTAAAAGCTGTAACCACGGGCACAGAATAGAGAAGTGTTATTTTGGAGCTTCCTTTCCTGACCGCTCCCTTCCTAACATCTGCTGTCATTGACACATGTGCATGATGTGACTTATCTCCTTGATGCCTCACTTAGGGTTCGTCATAGTCAGTCAGGGCCACAGCCTTAAGAAATTTAAATGTGAATATTTTGCAACTTAGGGTCACTATTTTATTGGGACCCTGACAGCAGGAATACATGAAAGATCAAAGGATGGGAGGATAATGTTCTTTGTAGGTCAAAACAGTGAAATATAAGTGGGCTGGCATAGAGTGAAATATTGCTATTACTTTTGCTCAAAACTTTCTAAGAAGAACCATCTATGAGAATTAAAATCTGCATAATATCTAAGTTTGCAAATTCAAAAGATAGAAATCATGAGAAAAGTCTTATTTCTCCAGAGGATGGTGCCAACCCAACAGTTTAAAGGTGTCAAGTAGGAGCTGGTTAAATGGCATCTGGGGTTGAGGGTGGGGATGAGCAATAATGGGAGAACAGTCATGGTAATAGCAGATCTGGAATTCTGAGGAAATTAATTGTGACATATTCACACACAGGCTGCTGGGCAATAATAGAATTTTTAAAAATATTTTGCATATTTTATATGACCAAGGAGGAAGTTTAAAAATAAGGTCATTCTGTTGCTTTGATTATATTGCTGCAAACTGACCAATGATCTGTGATTATCTTTCTTCCTGAATTTAAAGAATCAGTTGTTTATGATATGATGAATAATCAGCTCAAATTTTACTCTTATACTGCTTTTTAACATAAAACAGAAAATTTCTAGTCCTCTAAGGAGGTCACCTTTTAAAATAAGTGATGTATCTGTGTGGGTAAAACTCCCATATCATACCTACTGTCAATAGACCTCTTTTGACCTCTTAACTCTCAATTTGGGGGAGTTTACACTTTACATTGAAGAAGGGAATGGCAACCCACTCCAGTACTCTTGCCTGGAGAATCCCAGGGATGGGGTGAGCCTGGTGGGCTACAGTCCATGGGGTTGCAAAGAGCGACTTTCACTCACTCAGTCACTGTTTACGTAGGGGACTCATAGAAGCTTTTTTCAGTAGAACTCTGGTCTAGAAAAGTCATTCAGCAGAATCTTGGAAAGGAAAAGAATGTGATTTGAAAGAGGCTCATTTGAAAGATTCTGCGTGGAGTTCAAAGCAGAGACACAGATGGGCCCCTGGGGCGGCGGTAATGAGCAAGACACATCAGGAGGGCTGGACGGAGGCGAATTGAAGAATGAGACACAGAAGTGGGATACAGGAGGAGTCAGAGACGTGTGAGTGCTGCTCCTAAGGACATCAGGAAGCCAGAAAAGAAACAGCAATCATAGGAAAAGCAGCCAACCTGGAAGGGGGTGATGCGGATGGTAACTGCAACAAGGAAATGAGGACATGTGAGGCTGAGATGATCTAGAAAGCATGGATGTTCAGGTCAGGGCTCAGAAGAGATGCCGGGGCTATAGGACAGAGGTATTCCCATAGCAGTATGGGAGAGACAGTAGAGAGTATGGACAGTGTATTCACAAGAGGTCTAAATAGCATCAGCAGTTAGGACCTAAAGTGAAGGGCGGCAGGCCAAGAGGGATGAGCAGAGAAAGAGGGGGAATCCAGGCACACACAGTGTTAGCTGAATCTGGAGGAGAAGAGCCTTCCGCCATGCAGGGCCCTGAGTTTTCTCTCAGACAGGAGGATGAGAACTGAGAGGAAGGGCAGGAGACCTCCGTGGATGTCGACCAGCCTTGGGTCTCCTTTCATGGACCCAGGGGTCCCAGACAAGGATTTGGCTCAGCACTTCGTGGGCTTAGGGTCTGAGTCTAAGCCTTAGAATCTCTCCAAGGGAACTGCCCACACAGTGTCAACACATCAACCTGGGTCAGGATTACTAAGCCACCCCTGAGCATGGAGCCTGCTGGTTAACTGTGAAACTCCTCCTAACAACACACCCATCAGTTAAGAAAAAACTTAACGCCCGCCCCAGGTACCAGAGAACGTTTTTTAAATAAAAAAAGTCCAAAGGAAAGTTCCCAGAGCTAAATCGAGATCATTTTACTCCCACAGCTATATATCTGCAAATTAAAAGACTGAAATTCTAAAGGCATCACACAACTGTTGAAAGTTCCTCTTCCTTTAAAAGCTATAAAGCTATGTTCATCTTGAACACCTCCAAAGACGTGTATATACTGATATATACACATGTACACATCCCTTGCATGTGTAAATATGCAGATCACTATGTGTGTAGAGCCAAAGAGTGGTTCTGTGTAATAAAAGTCCTTTTTTTTTACAGTGCCATTGTACTTAAATCAAACCACTCTATAAGATTTTTCTCTTAAGTTTCAATTGCAAATATTAACAGTTTAATAAATGGAGAGAAAGGAAACTCTGGTTTCTCTTGGTTCACAGTGAAAAATGAGAAAAGGATTACCAAGTGTGCAAATATTTGCTACATTTGAACATTTAATGCACGTCCATATAAAGGGTTTTAATGTACACTCCTTGCTAACATAACTAAATACTATTTAAAGAGATGTCTCTGGCCTCATTATTCATAAACATTTGGAAGTCAACGGAAAAAATGCAACACTGATTTATCTTCCTTTGTTACTTCTTGTTTCTTAGGGGATCATTTGTAAAATAAGGGGAGGAAATCCTTTCCAGAAGCACAGGTTATCATTATTTAATGGCTAAGTGAAATAATAATAGCTGTACATATAAAATATATACAATAGCTAATATTTATTGGATACTGTCTCCCAGGCTGTTCTGAACTAATAGGCTCTTTAATTAACCAAGCTGCACAAAGGAGGAAATTCATGAGAAGTCTCGTTCTCAAGTCAGGCTACCAATTAGTTTGTTGCTGGTGTTTTCTTGGGCTTCCCAGGTGGCACTGGTGGTAAAGAACCCACCTACTGATACAAGGGATGTAAGAGATGAAGGTTCAATCCCTGGGTTGGGAAGATCCCCTGAAGGAGGGCATGGCAACCCACTCCAGTATTCTTGCCTGGAGAATCTCATGGACAAAGGAGCCTCGACGACGACAATCCGTAGTGTCACAAAGAGTCAGACACGACTGAAGTGGTTTAGTACACTCACACATACCATGTTACTCTTAATATCACTGTAAAGGTTGTTACCAAGTTGATATGTCATCAGAGTGAATCTTAAGTTTTTCTCAGATTCAGCCTGACATCTTCAAACAAAATGGCAGCAGATTTTTTTAAAACTTCAATTGAAAGTATCTTTTATCATTTGAGCAGATGTCAAAACCGTTTGGGAAATAGGTAAAGATTATGGTGACGTGTGAATTCCCTGAATAAGGTTTCAGTTCATAGACCTACAATTAATTAATAGTATTAATAATGAATTCAGACTGATTGTGGAAACTGTTTTATGTGCCACATCATAAACTGAATCTAAGGTAAATAACAGTGATCTAATGTAGAAGATATCTGGGAATTAATAGCAACATACTGATTATTTTAAGAGAGTTAAAGTCTTAATAGTGTTTCTCAAAGTAAGGTCTCCAGAGCTCCTACATTAGAAATACTCGAATTCTTTTAAAATGCAGACTGTGGCCCCATCACAGACATTCTGAATCAAAATATGCTTAAATGAATGCCCAGGTGTTCATTCTTACTCAAATCTAACACTGCCCTAAAAGAGGAAAGAGCACTTTGAGGAATTTGCCTTTATTCCATTCCAGAAGTTGAAAATATACGGTTTTATTATTTAACTAAACCACTACTGTGACTTGAATTGTGTCCCCCCAAAAAGATTCACTGAATCCTCGCTCCCCTCACCTGTGCATGAGGTCGTAACTGGAAATAAGGGCTCTGCAGTTGAACTGAGTTAAGATGAGGTGATACTGGAGTGGGCGGGCCCTCAATTCAATAAGACTGTTGTCCTTGTAAGAAGAAGGGGATTTGGACAGAGACCCAGAGGAGACACCCACAGTGGAAGAAGGCCATGTGAAGACAGAAACAGGGACTGGAGCAATGCCACTTTAAACCGAAAGAGTCCAAAGATGCTGGCAACCGCCAGAAGCTAGAAAAGAGGGTGGGAAAGAGGCAGGCAGCAGATTGTCCCTTAGAGACTCCAGCAAGAACCAAACCTGCAGACACCCTGAATTTAGACTCCAGGCCTCCAGACTGTGACAGAATACATTTCTGTTGCTTTAAGCCATCCAGTTATTCTACTTTGTTACAGCACCCTAGAAAACTGTTTCGTTGTTCAGCCGCTCAGTCATGTCCACCACTTTGTCACCCCAGGGACTGCAGCATGCCAGGCTTCCCTGTCCTTCACTATCTCCCAGAGTTTGCTCAAACTCATGTCCATTGAGTCGATAATGCCATCCAACCATCTCATCCTCTTTCACCCCCTAATGCGAAGAGACAACTGATTGAAAAAGACCCTGATGCTGAGAAAGATTGAGGGCAGGAGGAGGAGGGGACAACAGGGATGAGAAAACTGTAGGCGCAAACCTAATAACTAGAGTGGTGGCGGGGAAGTTCTTCCTTCACCCATCGCTCTTAACTGCCCCTCTTCTCTCCCTTCGTGGGTTCAGAACCTTCATCAGAGTCACCTCTGCCACCTTTGATTTCCTTATGCTTCTCCCTGAAGCCATCTCCAGCCAGCGCATCCACAGTCCTGGGTCCCCTCTGTCAGCTTCCCATTCAGTGAATACCTTGGAGAACAGCTGGCCTGCGTTTGGAGTTGGTTTTGCCCACCTCTCTCCCTGCAGAGAGGTGAGAAATTTCCTAATTCACTGGATGGGCAATGTCACCCTGAAGTGTGAAGTTTTTAAAAATTAAACTGGAAAACATGTCTGAGAATCCCATGCTCTGCCAGCACTGATTAAACGTGGGCAAGGCAGAGAGAATAAAGTAACAAAGAAGTGATCCTTGTCATTTTCACCAGATTACATTTCCGCCCCCTGCAAAACACGTCTGTCACTCTGGGACCCTCCACTTACAGGGCAGGCCGAGTCAAGGTCATTTTGCTTTTCATTGATTCTGCAGCTCTGGCATTCCTCATAAGGATTTACAGTATTTAACCCACCAGGAGAAGCCGTGAACTATAAATGGCTTCCCGTTTGCCAGGAAGCCTGCTGTTCTGTAAGTGACACCAGCTATGGAGTCCCCCCTACAACTCTCTGGAATGAAAGCCTGCAGCCTCCGCTCCCACACAAAGAAGCCCGGCCTCTTGCTTCACAGACTGATCCTTCCTTTGGCTTCAAATCAGCACGGGGTTGTTTAGCTTACTGAGTGGGGTAATCCAGATACAGGGAGACAGGAAAAAACCGAGTGAGCCCACTCACACTGTTCATTTGATCTGTCAGCATCCTCCATGGCCCAGACTGGGAGGGAGAAAACGAAAGTTGAAGAGCGTGAAATAGGGAAAATAGAAAATTAAGAATAGGATTTGATAACTTGTGAAGCCTTCTCACGAGTGTTCCAAGGGGCTGGGGGGTACACAACAGATATTGAAGATAGAGATCATTGAAGAAGTGAACGAATTAACTTGGAGGAAAAGTTAGTCGCTTAGTCATGTCCAACTCTTTGTGACCCCATGGACTATAGCCCACCAGGCTCGTCCATGGGCTTCTCCAGGCAAGAATACTGGAGTGGGTTGCCATTTCCTTCTCCAGGGGATCTTCCCGACCCAGGGATCAAACCCAGGTCTCCTGCATTGCAGGTGGACTCTACCTAACTTATAGGACTTGTTCTTAAATGAAACATGATATCATTGTGATTGTGACTGAAAACTTTTCATCCTTAGAGTAGAATTAAAGGAGTTTTAAATACGTGGCTGGTAGTCGGTATTCACTGATGGTGTTTTTGCATCTGTAAGCACAATATCAAAATGAAGCCCAGAGCAAAAGGGGCAGGGGGAAATCAGCAATACCAATTCTGTCTTCATTTACATTTTTGATATTTTATTCATCACAGAATTTTTGTGTTCATTTTGAATTTTTAGAAATATTGCATTAAAATATGATGTGTTTTGATTGCTGAGTTTTGGGGTTGTCTTCTCCCTGCATTTTATACCAAAGACAAGGGCCTTACTTGCCTTACTCTAGGCCTAGCTCAGGGTGGGCATTTCAAAATTTAAAACATGTTTTGTTAAGTGGAGAATGTCACTTTCAGGTTTTCATTTACAATGAATTTTGAAGGAAAAGTCCCTTAGAACCAGAGGAGCAGTCGCACTGACGAGCCTGAAATGAAACAAGAATCTCTACGAGGCCGTCCTGGCATCACAAGGGGATGGTTTTCAATTCACAGACTTTGCTTTTCCCAGAATCTCTGAATTTAAAAGTGTGCCGCAGTTATTAATGCCAGTTTGCCACTTGGTGCACAGAAAATCATCCACAAACTTTGTGTCTCTGGTAATTATGCTCTTCGTGACAGTTCATTGCCCTTAAGTGAGTCAAGGCCGTATCTACAGAGAATATCAGAGCGATGAACTAAATCTCTCCCCAGAAATAGTTCAGCCCCTGCTAACACAGGGTATTTATTTAATATTCAGTCACTTAAACTGTCTAGAACTGTTTCTTAACTCTTTCTTTGTCTATATGTCCTGGAGAAGGAAATGGCAACCCTCTCCAGCATTCGTGCCTGGGAAATCCCATGGACAGAGGAGCCTTGGGAGTGCAAAAGAGTCGGACACAACTAAGCGACTAAACCCCCCACCACCTGGCTTTAGTAAGCAACTTATCTCCATAAGGATAAGACTTGTAATTTTGAAAAACATTTGGTATGGTGGAAGCACATATTATAAGTTCAAAATATTCTGAATTAATCCATGAGTTCACTGTAAATTCCTCTGCTTTAAGTTTTCTCTTTTGGTCAATTAAATTTGTTCCTGTTTTATCATACATTCACAACACATTCCAAGGAATTTCCTTTTTTGGAAAGAATGTACGCTCCTAGCAGTCAAGCAAAGCTGGGATATGAAGTCATTCTTAAATTAGCACTAATATTATTACCGCTATAAAGGAAACATATTTACTGGTCTATGTTTATAGAATCTCCAATGTTTGAAATAGATAATAAAATTTACCCTTACTTCTTAATTTAGAATCTGCTATTGAAAAAGACTTAGTAAACTGTCATCCTTTAATGTCTGAGGAAACACCCTCAGGTCCACCTGATTCATCCTTAGACTGACCCCGAATCATAAGATTCTTTTTGCTGATAATATCTACTACAAGGATGTGCTCCCTACCATAAGAAAGCCGAGGTCAAGAAATCTGATTTTGGGGGGCCAGAGGGAAAGGCATACTTGCTTTGCAAAAGGATTTAATTTAAATAGCAAGCTCCCTCTGAGTACTTAAAATACGATTCAATTTACCAAAACGTTACTGATGCATAGCAGAGAACATCCTGTTCATCGACTTTTATTTAGGGCTCCTCAGCTTCTGCACTTTGAGAGAACATGCCCATTGCAAAGTTATTGTCGTTAAAGAAAAGGGTTCTAGTGCCATCTACATGCTTGATGAGAAGCACACGTGTCCAATTAAGCTGGCTATGTGTTTAGACTAGCTCTGCTCTGGGGCTTCACAGGGGCCGTCTGAGAAAGCTCTCCGACTGTCTTGAGAACATCAGCCTGTCAAAACCGGCTCCTGACTGCATGGAACAGGTGCTGGTGGTTATTATTATTTAGTATTTTGCAGAAGGGCACTGTATCAGTCTCCTAGGGCTGTCATAACAAACTTGCACAAACTGGGTGGCTTACAACAAAAATGTATTGAGACTTAGTTCTGGAGGCTATAAGTCTGACATTAAAATGTCTGCAGAGCTGAGCTCTCTCTGCAGGCTCTGGGGAAGAATGTGGTTCCAGGCCTTTCTTGAAGCTTCTAGAATTGCCAGTCAGCCTTGGCACCCCTTGGCTTGTAGCTGCAGCCTTACCATATCTGCTTCCACCCACACTTGGCTTTCTCTCCTCCTGGGTCTGAGTGATGATGGCTTGCTCCTGCCTGTGTTTCTCTCTTCTCTTCTTCTCATAAGAACACCAGTCACATTGGATAAAGTGCCCACCCTACTTCACTGACCCATCTGACCTAATTACATCTACAAAGATCGTGTTTCCAAAAAAAGCTACATACTGAGGTTCCAGGACTTTTCACCTTTCTTTTGGGGGAAGACAGTTCAGCTGATCACAGGCAGTGTACAGACTGCCAGGGGTAGGGGAAATACTGGTTAGACAGCATCACTGACTCAATGGAAATGAATTTGAACAAACTCTGAGCAATAGGGAAGGACAGGGAAGCCTGGCATTCTACAGTCCATGGGGTCACAAAGAGTGAGACACAACTTGGCAACTGAACAACAACAAAATCCCATCCCTTCCCATTGCTTTTGAATTGTGGTGCTGTAGAAGACTCTTGAGAGTCCCTTGGACTTCAGGGAGATCAAACCTGTCAATCATAAAGGAAATCAACCTTGAATATTCACTGGAAGGACTGATGCTGAAGTTGAAGCTCCAATATATTGGCCACCTGATGTGAAGAGCTAACTCATTGAAAAAGACTCTGCTGATGGGAAAGATTGAGGGCAGAAGAAGAAAGGGGCGCCGGAGGAGAAGATGGTTAGATGTCATCACCGACTCAGTGGAAGTGAATTTGAGCAAACTCCAGGAGATAGTGGAGCACAGAGGAGCCTGGAGTGCTACAGTCCATGGGGTTGCAAAGAGTTGGACCTGACTTGGCCATTGAACAATAATAACAATCCCATCAGACATTCAGGGTTACACTGTAAGAATCCTCCCATGAAAACCAGCATCTGGCTTCTTGACGTCCCGCCCGCATGGATGGATGTCCTGAAGCTTCCCTGCTGATAGAACAGCTCAACAAACATATCAACTATTGGTGTGGGAGGGAGGATCCCGGGGGAGAGGGAGATGCGGACTAGAGAGTTAAAGCAGGGAGGGGGAGGCTTGTGTTTCCCTCACAAGCAGGAAGTAGGAAGCAATGACTGTTCTTGAAACAATGGAAATTTTTGTGTCTTGCTGTTCAGTTGACATCCTACACTTCCATCTAGTTCATTGTTTCTCCTGTCAGCTCCCTCCACTACCCAGAGCATAATCATGACAGAGGTGAACAAAAAAAAGCATAAGAAGGATAATTTTCCTTTTTTCCTCTTGAATACCCAGTTTGTTGACCTTTCACTTTGTCCATTGTAGGTGAACTCTGAAAACTGGGGGATGGCATGACATTTGAGCATCAGAGATGTAATTAAAAGAATTCCAAAACTCTGCTCTCTTTGCTTTTAGGTGGCTCTTGTTTTAATCCTGTACCCATAATGGCCTTTTGGGCAACTACTGTTTTTTGATTGGGAAAAAATTAAATGAAAAAGGCCAAAGCCTCTGAAATTGCATATAAGGGAGAACAAAATGAAACAACCATCCTGAAAACTTCCTAGTTTTCAGCTCTAATTCCTCAGTATTACATGCTTTGATGGAGTATGATGTTCCAGACAGAGAGAATTGGGGTCAGCATAATTTGCTTCCGGAAGTTATCCAGTTAAACATCATGGCTAATAATTGTATCCTAAAGCAGAAAATTAAATTTTTCTTTGAGGTAATAACCAATCTGCTAATATTTTTAAAATCTCCTATAGACACAAATTGACTTGTCATAATTTAATAAAAATTTAAGAGTAATTGAGGAATATGAATGAGGCAATTGGAAAGCAAGATTGTTTCTGCATTGCCATCTTATTCTTTGGACGATTTATTCAGAGGTGATGAAAAAGCACCATGTTATCAAACTTATATGTGAAAATATTTGGATGGAGATTGCATATCTGACTAAATGAAATAAAAAGAAGTTAAAAACTGCCATGGGAATATATATTCTAATATAGCTTTATCTTGTGGTTAGATCAAGCTACCTCCTGGCATAATAACCATATTTGGGATAGATTAGTTTGGAAAAAATCTAAAGAGGCCCATTAAACAGGTTGTATTGTGCACCAAAGAGGGAAGGGACCCAGCTTGGGAGAGGCAGGTATTGGAAAGCATGTGAATGTCAACCATTTCCTGTTACCTGTCTAGGCTGTTGTGATTGTGTGCAGCCATCATCCAATGCCAGCCCCCATTGCCAAGTGCCATGAAGGGTATTAACCCCTCATGAACCAAAGTCTAGCGTTAGACATTTTCCTAATTCTTGAAGTCCTTTGACTCACTGGTTGGTTGATGGGTCTCTTTTAACCTAGGACTCTCTCACGCTTCTACCAAAATGTTCCTGCTAAACGAGCATGGTATGTGGCATTGGGCCTTCCAACACTCAGCTGTCATCACCTCCCCCATGTGGCAAACTCCAGGACACAAATCCTCCACTTTGACTGACATGACCTGGACCAGCACTTCTCCAAGTTTAGAGCTTTTCCAAATCACCAAGTGTGAAAGTGCTTGTCACTCAGTCGTGTCCAACTCTCTGTCACCCCATGGACAGTAGCCCACCAGGCTCTTCTGTCCATGAGGATTCTCCAGGCAAGAATACTGGAGTGGGTAGCCACTCCCTTCTCCAGGGGATCTTCCTGACCTAGGGATTGAACCAAGGTCTCCTTCATTGCAGGCAGATTCTTTACCATCTGAGCCACCAGAGAAGCCCTAAGGATCTTGTTAAAACACAGATTCTGGTCCAAGAAGCTAGAGTGGGGACGGAGAATGTGCATTTCTGACAAGCTCCCAGATGAGGTCAGGCTGCTAGTTCCCTTGAGCAGCAAATATCTAGAAAACACCCAGGGATCCCTGCCCCTTTCACCCTGGAATTTTTTCCCCTTTCTTTCTTCCTAAGATATATATATTCATCCTTCAAGACTCTGCTTTAATATCTGTTCCTTGGAGCAATCTAGGATGAGACTTACATATCACAAGTGCTTCCCCCTCCAAATTCCCATAGCAGACAGTGTCTGGACCTGCTGTCTGGCATCCAGCCCGGGATAATTTTATCTTTAGCTACTTTTTCCCTGTACACATCCAGAATCCCAATTAGATGGCTCTTTGAGGACAATCTCTACACATATGCTGTTGGGCTTTCTCTTACACTTCAGATCTGCTGTTAGGGTTAGTCCTACTACCTGCTGCCTTATTGGAATTCCAAATTCAACATGGGAAAAGACCAAACTCCCTACCTAACCCCCTTTGAGAACTTAGTCAACTATATTTCCTTCTCAGAGAGTCCCATGTATTTATTCAACAAATACTTGTTTATTCAATAAGCATTTGTGCCTGCTATGGGCCAGGCACTAGATATATGGTGAACGGGTGGGTACTCATGACACTTGCCTGAAGCCTCACGGATTCCTGCAGAGTTTCAGCCACCCACAACTTAAAGGTCGCCTTCCTGGAGGCTCAGTCATTCAGAGCAGAAACTATAGGGTCATCTTTGATTCCTCCTTCTAACTCACCACAGCAATCCCAGTTTATTGTAAAGTTCTATCTGCTCTGCCCCTGAAATGTGCCTCATACACAAGTTCTCCTCTCCTCTCTGTCCCCCTCATGACTGTCCTAGAAATGTCCTCATCCTCCCCAGCCCTGATGATGACACTTGTCTCCCTACTCTTGACTGATCCTTCCCTGCTCAACCTCTTCTCTAACTCATCCTTCACGCCAATCTTGAATTTGTCATTGTTCTGAGACATCTATCTGATCACGATGCTTCTGAACTCACAGAGAGATGAATCCACATGTCTCTGCCATGAAATCCCAACTACACAGCATCACATTTCTAACACCCCTCCAATCCACTCCCCACCAGCTTCTCTGGCCTCCACTCCCTACACACCAGCTTCTGCCTCTCTTTTGCCACATCCAATGTGTGTGCACTGGTCTCCAAACAGCCCCACTCTTTGAAGACTCCTTGTCTTTGCTCAGCCTAGAAGACCTTGCACTTATTTATTTCACTATCAAAACATGACATTACTTCAAAGTTCAGCTCAAAGCCCACCAAGAAACCATCTTCTGTCACTGCTTCCATGGAACTTAATTTTGACCTGTGTCACACACTATTTGTCACACAATCTGGGATGAGTATTCCTTGTATATTTGTCTGTCTTCACCTCCACTAGATTTTAAGACTATATATATCTACCCCTCCCCCTACCCAGTATTTACTAAAATTCCCTGATATCCAGGACAAGAAGTTTCTCAAGAGTTTGTGCTTGTTGACTTTTTTGTGTCCTTGATGGCAAACATCAGGCTGTACTCTGGGAAGATGCACGAGAAGATAAATTATCGGTAAACATTTCTTCTTTGGCATCTTCAAAATACGCTGTCTTTTCCCTTCCTCTAACCTGGTGATTGAGTTTCATTTGTGTACCTGTCAATAGATGTCTTCTCCTTCAGAGCCTATTGCTGGAACTGTACTTTTCAGTCTTGGCCACATATTAGAATCACCTGGACAGTTTTGAAAACTCCCAGGACTCACTCTGTGCCCGAGGTGAATTAACTTCATCACAGTCTCTGTGGTCCAGACCCAGGAACCAATATTTTTTAAAACTCCCCAGATAAAGGACTTCCCTGAAAGTCCAGTGGTTAAGATTCTGTGCTCCCAGTGCAGGGGGCACAGGTTTGAACCCTGGTCCAGGAACTAAGATCCCACATGTCATGTGGTGAGGCCAAAAAAAAAAAAACTTTCCAGATGATTCTGATATGCAGCTGAAGATGAGAACCACTGTGTCTGTTCCAGACTCAGTCTTAGGAGAAGGCAAAATAGCAGACATAACACATGGCGCCACTTGAAGGGGATTCACTGGACCCCAGCTATCTCTCTTGATGGCCCATAGTGTTTCCCACTACGAGCCAACAGTCCTCTCCTCTGAATTACAGCATTGTCTCCAGAAGGCATTGTTAAAATACATATATGCTATATATGTAACTTATATATACATCTGTGCTGTGCCATGTTAAGTAATTTCAGTTGTGTCTGACTCTGCGACTCTATGGACTGTAGCCTGCTTGGCTCCTCTGTCCATGGGATTTCCCAGACACGAATACTGGGGTGGGTTGCCATCTCCTTCTCCAGGGGATCTTCCTGATTCAGGGATCGAACCTGTGTCTCTTATGTCTCCTTCACTATATGCATATATATTCTCTCTCATTCTCTCTCCTTCAGTGTTCTTTCTCTGAGAGAGAGAGAATATATGTACCCTGGAAGGAATAATCCATTAACCCTCTAGCCATGTACAGAATACAAAGTAAATCTCTTTTGAGGAAGAGGAATACCCAAGAAGGAAGGTCAGGAACGCACAGACTGGATGGGGGCATCATCACAGGCAGTTCACGGAGCCAGAGGTCATTGTGGGGATAACAATTCTAAATGAGGGGGTGAGAAAATGCCCAGGTCCTGGGGGAATTCAGTCTCAACTATACACTTTAAAAGGGGCTTCTCAGGTGGCTCAGTGGTAAAGACCCCACCTGCGAATTCAAAAGACACAGATCAAGACAATCCCCTGGAGAAGGAAATGGCAACCCACTCCAGTGTTCTCGCCTGGAAAATCCCACAGTCAGAGGAGCCTGGCAGGCTGCGGTCCACGGGGTTGCAAGAGTCGGGTACCACTAGGGACCAACAGCAACATCAACATTCCCTTCAAAGCACTGCTGAAAATAAAGAAAGTGAGCAAAAGTTAGCAGCATCCAAATGAAACTAAGGAGAGGGGAACTCAGTAAAGATAAAAATTCATGGGAAAAAAAATATATTTGTGTGGCAACATTTTTCCAAACTTAAACAAAAAACACCACCTGGGAACAAGAGAACCACAGTGATCTATGCTCTCCTGCCTAATGAGAATTTCTGAAAGCAAAATACACCTAGAATGAGTCCCCACAATGTGGTAACTTATAAAAGCAACCTCTATTCCATGCTGACACCGAAATAAACTGGTTTCCTGGTGCACCAGAGCCTTTTGTGGAAAAACAAAGCTACCGGAAACAACGCACATAATGGAAGGTTCCAGAGAGAAGACAACTGAGTCTGTGACTGCACCTCAGATTCACTCAAACACATCCTTCCTGGAGGAACCTACTTCTGTTTCCTCATGAACGAAGTCAAATGGTAATCACCCTTTGCCTTGAGCACGAATATCTGCTAAATTACCTACAGCTCTGAAGGTGGGCAAATCTGGTTTTATCATGGATTCGGGCTCCCTTCTGTGACCCTAACCCACCATCCTAACTCCCTCTATCTTGGGTTTCAGCAAGCTAACTAGATGTGAAACAGAAAGAGGCTGTTAAGCTTAAGAGAATCAGATCCTGGCAGCATCTCCTCATGAAATTCCCTCATGGGCTGGAGTAATGTCTCGGTAAATGTCTCAGAAACAGTCCAGATGATTTCAAGGAGGCAAGGGCAGACCGGTAATTAAACCGCACGAATCGGGAAGACTTCGAAATAGAGAATGAAGGGCAAGGAAAGAAGACGGAAGAAAGCAAAGTAAAGAGACAGGACAGCAGAGTCCTAAGGAAGTAGTTTGGGGCCTTGGACTTGCTTTTTTGATTTCTGTACCACTTTTTGTGCTTGTCCACCATTCTGCCTTCACCTTTCTTTCCAGTCCCTTATTGCATATCTTCAAATAACACAAGTCGAGTTGTGCTTCTGTTTCCTTCCAAGACCCAACTGATACCGCCCTCCAGCCCAGGATGAACCAGTTGGGAACTGTATCTTCATTCTTCCATGGTGTGGGAGGTTCTCCAGATGCTAAGCCACTGAAACATCAACCTTAACACAGAAATGTGTAGAAATGCCCAAAAATGGCTCCCAGAGAAACTTAGGCCCTGAAAGAACCTGTTCACAATCTATAAGACCCTGGAACCCTTAGCTAAAGGAAATGGAAGTTCTTTTCTCTTGATCTTAAGTCAGTTTATGGCTCCTAAAGAGCCCCAGTGGTTTCTACCACATGCCATGAAAGATGGCCTATAGTAAGATGGGTAAGGGAGGGATCCCCTGCCTTTCTCAGTGAGAATGGGAGGAAAGGAAGTTGGGTACATGGTACCAGGAAAGAGAAAGGAGATGCTACGTTGCATATAGGAGTCACACGCCGTCACAAAGTGTGATCCTCTTTCTACCAAACCACCCAGCATTAGGAATATACTGTGTCAATAAGGCTTAGAAGTGGGGCTTCCCTGGTGCCTCAGTGGCAAAGGATCCACCTGCCAGTGCAGGAGACATGGGTTCAATCTCGGGTTCAGGAAGATCCCACATGCCGGAGCAACTAGGCTCATGCGCCACAGCTATTGAGCCTGTGTTCTAGAGCTGGGGAGCCACAACTACTGAGACCTATGGGCCCCAGAGCCCATGCTTCTCAACAAGAGAAGCCACCACAAGAAGTTCGCATGCCACAACTAGAGAGTGGTCCCCGTTCTTCACAACTAGAGAAAAGCCTGAGCAGCGACGAAGACTCAGCACAGGGAAAAATAAATAAATAAAATTTTTTAAAGCTCAGAAGCCACTGATAAGGCAAACAAGTGCATCTTTCTTTGCATTCATTTCCTGGAAACCTTTTTTTCATCATTTAATCCAAAATCTAATTTGGGGGGAATTTAATGTTTAACAAATCACGAGTGTTTGGTGTAACGTGAGATTGCTTTCTCCTCCCGTATCCCCAGACCCTTGTGAAAATGAGATGCTGCACTTCGTTTGGGGATTGGGGGAGAAAATAAAACAATCTAGATCTAGGTCAGCAGAAAGTCTGTTTGTTCCATGTAAGTAAGCCTCTCCGCTAATTAACACTTTGCTGAGAAAAAAAAAGAGTGAAAGACGCGTGTGAGGAACATATATATTCTTCTGTAAATGGCACCATTTCAGATTCAGTGAACTAGCACTTAGGGCCTTCCAATTGGAATAGTCATCATGTGTACTGAAAATTAAAGTTTTGGAAAGCTTGGAAGGCTGAAAATTCAGCCAGTTACCTGACAGAACTAATTAAATTTACTGGACTGTTCATCAGTATTTACTCAATGATGGGCTCAAAGCTTTAACTCTGCAACTTTGGCTTCAAGAATTAAAATAGTGTGGGAAGAGAGAGGTAACCAAGATGTCAGCTTGGTTACTCTTCCAGAAAGCAATATTTGGGCTTTTTTGTGGTTCATGTAATTGATCCAGTGATCCTCAAGAAAGAATGCTTACCCCTTAGAGCAAAAGATATACATTTCTTTCCTTCCTAATTGCCCAAACACTGTGCATACAATAACACACACAAAGAGCAAATGAACTTGCACCCATGGGCACCTGTGAATTTTTTTTTAATTTTTATTGGGGGCATAGTTGCTTTACAATAGTGTTAGCTTCTGCTGTACAGTAAGTGAGTCAGGCATATATATATATGTGTGTGTGAGGAACTACATATATATATATATATATATATATATATATATATATATATATATATATATAGCTCAGTTGCTAAAGAATCTGCATGCAATGCAGGAGACGCAGGTTCAATACCCTGGAGAATGGAATGGCAACCCACTCCAGTGTTCTTGCCTGGAGAATCCCATGGACAGGGGAGCCTGGCAGGCTACTGTCCATGTGGGCACAAGAATCAGACACAACTTAGCAACTGAACCACCACCGTATATATATTTGCACACATATCCCCTCTTTTTTGGATTTTCTTCCCATTCAGGTAACCACAGAGCATAAAGTAGAGTTCCCTGTGCTATACAATAGGTTCTTATTAGTTATCTTTTTTTTTTAGTTATCTATTTTATACATAATAATGCATATATGTCAGTCCCGATCTCCCAGTTCATATTACCCACCTACCCCCTTTGGTGTCTGTATGTTCTCTACATCTGCGTCTCTACTTATGCTTTGCAAATTGGTTCATCTGTACCATTTTTCTAGATTCCACATATATGTGTGTTTACAGCACTTTGAACAAGCACCTGGGTAGAGGTGACCCCAGGACCACCTATGCCTGATCCATTATTTTTTTCATTTTAAAGACCAGTGGGAAGTTTCTGTAATTTCCCAGAGTAATTAGTATATTTTCCCAAAACTCTCTTTTTAATCAAGTCTTAGGTAAACCTGTTTCCTCTGGTTCTGTCTACAGGAAAGACTATTAAAAAATTACCAAGCAAAAGTGAGGAACCCTCTCAGCTTGTTTTGGAAGGATCACCTGTTCACACCAACAGAAGTAAAATCCAGTTCTTGGCATAAGTCCTGAGTTTTCTGAAATTGGGACTTTCCTCCTAATAGTAAAAGTAAGGGAAACTTACTGACACACCTCACTCTTAAATAACTGACATAAATACCTATCCACTTTCAATTGTCTTTGGGGAAACCCTTGAAAACCCCTACCTACTTAAATAAATAAATACATTGCAGATGGCCTGAGCCCTTTTTAATGTCTATAAAAAAGACATTCACGGGTCTGTAAAAGACATTCAATTTGACTTAAGGAAGAGAGTTGGTTTTCCACATCGAAATAATTTGAAGAAGGGAGGAAATGAAAACTGTTTTCAAAAGGCTAGTTAATCCTCCTTTTATTGTAGTAAAAAGAATGAAGAGGATGAAGCATGTCGGAATTTGTGATTTATGGACCACTGTGGCAGACATATTATAAAAAAAATTCAGAAATAGCTGCTAATGAGAAAAATAACCAAAATCAAATCGGCAAATCTTACACTTATTCATTCAGTGGATTAAAAAAAAAAAAACTTGGGAGGTTAACATTGCGTACGTGTTAGCAAGGACTCCCACAGCACTGTCAGAAGACTGAGTGGTACCCTTCATAGCACCCTCGCCCCAGGAACAAAACAGAACTCTTCAAAGAAGGTACACAGAAGCAACCTGGGACAAAGGCTAAGTCCACACAATCACCGTAATTATTTACATTCAGAATGCCTTTGGCTGAGATTTTTTTTTTTTTTGAAGAGATGAAAGTTATTCTCTAAGTACCACTGCTTAACGACCAAATCTATTAACAGACAGCCTCTGGCGTTCTCTCTTTCAGATTGCAGCATGCTTCCACTACTGTTTTTATGTTTATCTGCAATAAAAAGGTGATTCCTCCGAGTGCTTTGGATTTGACTGAATCAGACTTACCATCTGGCTCCTTCTCAGCCTATTCCCAAGTTCACTGCAGCAGGAAAGGGAGAGCTCTTTCGAGTCCCCATGGATTCCTGGGGTGGGGTGGGGCAGGGGGAATTTTCCCTTTCTTGACTACTTTCCATTTCACAAGAGAAATTGTCTCAAGGAGAGGATTTCTAATGCACTTGTGTTAGATACAGTCCATTAAATATGTAGGGCTGGATTTCCAACTTATGTCTGCAGCCCAATGGGGGAATTGGCCCTTTGTCATGGAGACCCAGGGGACGAGATGGTCCGTGCAGTTTTATGAATAAAAGATCCACTTTTCTCATTTTAAAGCCAGGAGGAGTTTTTAGGACTTCCCATTTTTTTCACACTTGCATTTTTGAGAAACAGCCTAGATTTTATAGCGATGTACACATATAGAATATTCTTAGCACTACCTGAAAGTTAGTTCTGCTGATAGATAAATAGATAATAATAGGCAGATAGATAGATACAGTAAAGGACAATATAAGCTGCTGATGTGCATAACCACAAGTGTTAACTGAACAAACAACATTTGGTTCTTTGAGTCTCCTGGGGAAGATAGATTGATTAAAATGTTAGACTGAAAAATATGTAGTCTTTTATTTGTTTGGAAGGTTTTTCTAACCATGGACACTGTTGTTGTTGTTCTTTAAAAAGGTCTAGAAGGTTAGGAAATTACTCTCAGGGCTGCTCAAACCATAGTGGTGTTAGAAACAGTTGATAATTAGGAAATTGCAAGGCAGCTAGAATCATGGCAGTGTTCGAGAAGGTCTAGAAAATTCTCACAGGCCAGTAATTTGGAGGGAACACAAAGATTTCCAGAACACTGGGCCATCCCCTCCCCAAATATATTTTCCATCCTTTTTGAAATGAGTGAGACCTACCATCAGGACCCATCGCTTTTAGAATGAGTTGAAATGGGCCAGCCGGCTATTTCTGTTGTCACAGCTAATTTAAGAAAGCAGGCTCTGGAGCCCGACTGTCAAGGTTCAAAACTAGGTCCTGCTACTTGTACTATGTGATTAAGGCCACTTGATTTAACCCCTTAGAGCCTCAGAGTCCTCATTGTTCAAGGCTGTTGGGAAGATTAAACAGTGAGATGTGAGCAGAGGATTTAACATGGCATCTGCCACATACAGGTACTTGGTGATATTTGACTAAATGAAAAGGCCACAAGAGAGCTACTGATCTCAGTCTGTAAAGGGAAGGCACCATGAACTACCTCTCACCATTTTTTTTTGCAAATTAGAGGTAATATGCATGTTATTGCTAGATGTGTCATAGGTTGGTAGTTAATACTGCTGTTATTATGGCTATCGGCAGCATCTGTCTTATCTCCTGATTGTATATATCAGTGAACACCCACTAAATTGCAGCTTCCTGAGGACTAGCAGGGCCAGCTTTGTGGGCATACAACTTGGGCAGCTGTATGGAGCCCACCATTAGAATGGCCCACCCTTGATTTAATATTCTGTTCTGGCAGGGTTGAAATTCTCCATAGTGTTTTAACAAGGACCAGTACATTATTCGCAGTTTGTACTGTTGTCCTCGAATTATGTAGTTGCTCCTGAGGGCAAAGTTTCTTTGAGTATTGTAAGACTTGTCTTTCTACACCTTAGGTGTGCATTAAATGTTCGTGAATTGAATGGATCTTGCCAGCAAAGAATAATGACTGAACATGAATTTAGGTATTCGAGGCCCACTTTCATAAATCAAGACTCTTCCTGAGTTTGTCTAATTGTGTGTAGGTCTGTTGGCCAATCACAAGACTCCCTGATGACAGTATTCATTCAAATAAATTCTGTAAATGTAGAACTGGATTGAATATTTGCAGGATCTATGTTCACAACTTCAGATGGGAAGGTTTCTAACCGTTAAAAATTATTTTGTGGAGCAGGATAAAGAGCTGCAAAAAATGTTATCAAGATCACTTGAGTAAAGGTGGTTGCTAATGTTTTTAATATCGGCACAGTTAACAACTGCCTTTAAATATTTCCTTGATCAACATAAAAAGGCATGTAAGACAAAGGAAATAAATTATAATTCCATTAACCATCACACACTGTAGAAGTATCTATTATAAAAAGAAAATCCTTTCCAACTAAGTTTTACAGTTCTGGATCTGAACTTTTTTCACAAAAATAAAGACTCAAGATACTACACTTGAGTTCATTTTGGAATATTAATGAGACTAAAATAGATTTAAATTTTCCTTTGAGTCATTAAGCTAGAAAGTCAAAGTGCTAAAAATACACTTTTGCTTCAAAATAGGTAGAAATGGAAAAATGTAGAAAGGATTTCTTTTTTTTTAAGTTTTCACAGAATGTAACAGAGCAGAAGGACTTATTTAGCAAAATTTGAACAGATTTTAATGCAGATTTTGACTATACATCCAAACACATGTCTATATTTGTCATGTAGCTTTACTTGTCAAAAATATCTTAGAACTTGTACAGTCAGAGAAAGGTATCAATAACATAAAATTTCACAGCCCCCTTTTAGGACTATGGCCTTAACATTTTGTAGGGAAATAAAGCTTTGGTTAACCTTGGCTCTGGCCGACCTCATTAAAATAACAGCCTGTCAGCTTCAAGTTTAAAATAACAGGGTTGTCAATTTTATATGCAGTGGAACAATCTACAGTTTTATTCTCTGGGAAAAAGACTGTGGAAAGTGCTGGAAGGGACAGAAAGATTGGACAACACTGCCATCTGGTGGTCATAGATAAAGCCAGTCTCTAGACACCCTCAGGCGAGGATGGGCCTTCTTGAAGTGTAAGGTGGGATGATGTCAGGCTGCCTTGAACTTAATTTCTCCTGTATTAACTTTTCGACAGCCCTGTGTCTTTAAAATGCACACGCATGCCCAGATCCTGTATGCAGTTTAGGGTTATAAATCATAAATTGAGTAATTTATAATCTCAAAATTGCAGTACATCAGTAAGAAACTCTGCTCTTTGGTAACCTGTCATCTCTGAATATCAGTAACTTGATGCAATTAATTTTCAAGAGAATGAATCATGTGAAAATAGGATCCAAGAAAAACTTTTAACATATTTTCCTTTTTTAAAAACTGCCACATACCTGGTGGCATGTTCCATGAATATCTTGGTAGAAATTCATCCATCTGTTCATATGTATATGCTTTGTGTACTTTGCTGAATGATTGTTATACTTCAGTAAAAATAAATAAGTGTAAGCCAAAAGAAAATCTCTGCCACATTGGCAAAATATCAGCAGATGTCACAAAACTAAACGCAACATGTTCCCATTTATAAAAATGGAAGCAATTCTAGGGAAATGCTGGATCCCAACCAGGCTTCAGATGTAACCTAACTCAATCTAGTTCCTCCCTGGTGCACTTCTTCGTTAGGCAGGAGGCAGTGGAGGGCCAGAGAATGGCGCCAAAGAAAAGGGATGAAGATGAGTTTGGCTGATTGGGAATACAATGAGTCCCCTACATACCAGCCCTCCTGTTGCAAAACTTCTGAAGATGTGAATGCGGGTTCACGTGTCCAATCCATAAGTCAGTTCATGTGTCTGGTGTACATTGTCACGTGCGTGCAGCCTCTACAAGTGACTATGCTTTTGTGTACATTATAGTGCTCTGTAGAGTACAATACTTCAGTATCATTTCAAGCCCACGACATCCAGAAGCAAGCGTATAAGCAGCAGTGATGTAGCTGGTACTGCTAAAAAGCGTCAGCTGTTGTACTGTTCTGTTGTACCTTTGGTGGGCTTCCCAGGTGGCACCGGTGGTAAAGAATCTGCCTGCCAGTGCCGGAGACATAAGAGATGCAGGTTTGATCCCTGAGTCGAGAAGACCCTCTGGAGGAGGGCATGGCAAAACCACTGCAGTGTTCTTGCCTGGGAAATCGCATGGATAGAGGAGCCTGGCAGGTTACGGTCCATAGGGTCACAGAGAGTCGTACATGACTGAAGTGACTTCACACACACGCACGCTGTATTTTTCAAGGTACTATACTGTAAGATCAGAAAGGTTTTCTTTATTTTTTGTGTTTGTATGTATGATTTGTGTGAAAAGTATTATAGACCTATTACAGTACAGTACTGTATAGCCCATGGTGTTAGTTGGGTACGCAGGCTGACTCTCTGAACAGAGCTCATTCGTATGTAGGGGACGTGCTGTACCACCTCCTGAAAGAATTCAGAAAGAGATCCTGAGAGTCCTCTAGCATTAAGCTAACAGCATGCCTTCAACTCACTTAAACAGCTCAGCTTGTCCCACATCACTGGCCCCCAACTCTCCACGTGCCAAGGAAGGACCTTAGACCTATGTTCTCAACGTGGCAGCCACCAGCTACGTATGGCCATTAAGCACTAGAGATGTCTGTAGACTGAATCAAGATGGGCTGGAGGTATAAAACACACACCAGATGTTTCTGACTTAGCACAAAAAGGAATGTGAACTATCTCATGAAAATTTTCCATACTCATTATATGTTGAAACAATAATATTTTGAATAGGTTGGCATAAACAGAGTATATTCCTATAATTCACTTCACTTTACTTTTTTTATGTGGCTCCTGAAAAGTCTTCTGTCCATGGAAGTCTCCAGGCAAGAATACTAGAGCGGGTAGCCGTTCCCTTCTCCAGGGGATCTTCCCGACCCAAGGGGGGCCAAACCTTGGTCCCCTGCAATGCAGGTTGATTCTTTACCATCTGAAGCCTGGGAAGCCCTGTATGGCTCCTAGAAAATTTTAAGTTGCATTTGTGGCTCATATTGTATGTCTATTGGAAGCTGCTGCTTTAGACGCTCATTGTTTCCTCGCCTAGAATGACCATTCTGCCATTTTTACAAGACTGTTCCTCTCCCACTGGAGCTAAAAAAGGGAATCTCTGACATCTCCTGAAGGAGACCAAGAGAATCTGTTTAGGTTACCGGATGGTTAGGACATAAAGGTGAAAGTCAAGTACAATGATGTCACCGGAGTCTGATCTTAAGGGGAGTAAATGGCACCCCTCCTTGGTGCCCCCATGAGGTAAATTGGATCTTTAAGGTAACCAGATGGCTCCCAGGAAAAGGTAATTTACCTCCCAGGAGTAAGAACTTGATTTCCCAGAAAGAGTGCGCTTTCGTCCCCCTGTACCATCTGTCTCCATGGTGATGTTCCTCCTCATTAAGAACCTCCAGCTCCGAGCGCCCTCACGATGTATTAACTTACCAAGTGTTATTAAGTCTTTAAGAAGATCATTGGCGGCATAGGAGTGGGGAGTGGTGGGGAAAGGCAGTTGTTTCCCCATCTTGCAACCAACTTGTAGGGAAATGAGGCAACTTTGCCAAAGTCACAGTTAAAGTAAATATGTCTCCACGCTCTGGGCACTTCTACTTGTCTCACATATTGAAGAGGCTTCACACTGATGAACTTTTGCCTCTCAGGGTCCCTCTGCCAAAAAGAGATCTTCCCAACCTTTCTCCCTGCAGAATGCTGCTACTCCTCTAAGGCTCAGTTCAACTGCCACCTCTTCCTTGAAGCCTCTCTCGATGTTGCCTCCTTCTCGATAGTAAAACGTTGACTTGACTTATCATACCCTACAATCTGAAACCTGTGAGTCATTTATTATGTTTATTCTTGTGTCAGTCTGTTTCTCTTACTAGGTAGAAATTTCCTTGATGGCAGGACCATGTGATATCATGTATGTGACTCTGTGCCCAGTACGTTATAGACACTAAACAAATGTGTGTGTGTGTGTGTTTAATTGAACCAACTACTCATAAGTAGACCCTACACATCCATTTCTCCATCAGGTAGGGAGGTTTATAAAAGATGCCCCTCCCTAGGGCAACAAATTATTTTGCAATTAAGGGCATCTAGAATTTAAATTTCATTGACAATTTAACTTGGAGACTCAGAATTGAGGTTTTCCCTCTGCTTACTCTACTTCATTCATTCATTCTTTTATTTATTTATCCATTGGCTATCTATCTATTGACTGCTCGGCATTTTGCCAGACAGGACACCCATCTCCGAGGATGTGCTGAACATAAAGGACAGAGGCCCTGCCCCATGTCACCTGCAGTCTGGAGAAGGGGGAGACCCACAATGCCAGTGAATAGGGAAATCGTCATGACAAGAGCAGAGACATCTCTGTGCACACTTATGAAGGAGGTCCTAAGTGACCCTGAGGGTCAAGGGAGGAGCCAACCCTAGAGAAAGAATGTTGAAGTTGAGACCTGAAGAAGGAACTATCCACTAAATCATGTCTTCTCTTCCCAAAGTGTAGACGACATACTGGAGTTAGAGATCACAGACATCCTTGGGTCCTGTGATTGACATACTTGAGTGCATCTTTCACCATCTAATTCTGCTGTTCCTCAAATTCCCTTAGGTCGAAATCACTGGCAATTAAACTGGAACCAGTTCCCAAATAAATCCATGAAGGAAAAGGCAGAACATTATGTTCTATTATAAATAGAATGCCAAAGATGCAAAAATAGCATTTACTGTGCACCACACAGTACAAATCTACATAGCTGAGTGTAAATCAAATCACACATGCCCAACAGGGATTTGTATGCTTTTTATTGCCTACTCCATAAGAGACCTAGGGCAACCCATCTCTACCCTAAATGGTTTTAGAATTTAGATAAATCTGATTTCCACCCACCACTTGCTAAATATTTTTCTGTGCTGTACCTAAATTATTTTTCCAATGTGTGTGCCTACTTGTGGGTACTCTCGCTGTTGGATGGAATCATGTTTGTAATATCTTACTTAAGAAAGCCCTGCTCAATTGCACCAATATTGCAATAGCAAAACGCGGTTCCTCATTCGTTGGTGAGTTCCAAATATCTATAGTGACTTGAGAGCAAAAGACCAAAATGCACATCTGTTTCTCAACTTTGCTATGGAAGAATACAGCCTAAACCTTTACAATTAAATGATGGATCCTAAAATAGTCAGGAATGCCTCAACTTGAAGCGTAACGCTTTGCCATGCTTCCTCTCCCTTTTTAAATTAGCAGACATACTTGTAAGATCCTGGATTTCATTCCCTGAAGACAAGAATGCAACATTTTAAGAGTCACACCAGGTGGTTATGAGCTGAACAGAATCACTGCTGTATCTCAATCACAGGACGAGTTAGACTCTATATGGATTCTCTGAGTATTGTCAAAGACCCTTCTCATGGAGAGACGGCACTTTTGAAGTAATAGTTGGCAAAGAATCAGAGTTTTTCAGCAAGACTGGATGTTCAGAATGTCAAGCTTTTTTTCATGTTGGCAAAATTGAGCTATTTATTAAATATATCAGCTTTCTCTAGCACTCCTGCATTAGTGCGAATTTCCAGGTTGGTCCTATACAAAGGGATTGTTCCCAGCACTGCCATGACCTTGTCAGCTATATCAGGAAACCGAGGGTAAGAGAGAGCTATCTGCTTTTCAAGCCGCAAAGAATTTCCAAAAGAGATCTGATAAATGATATTGGAAGAAGTCAGTCTTTAAATATCCAAACTGCTTCCGTGTGCCTTTTGTAACTGCTAGAAATTCTGAATTCTTTCTCTTCTTTTGAGCCTGCCTCTGAGAGTGTCCTGCAGCATAAAGACCGCATGTCTAATAACCTAACTTAGAATCGGCACTGGTCACAGTTCAGGCTCTAGGTCAGAGGTTCCCAACCTTTTTGGCATCAGGGACCAATTTCGTGGAAGACAGTTTTTCCATGGACCCAGGGGTGGGGGATGGTTTTGCGATGATTCAAGTGCGTTACATTTATTGTGCACTTTACTTCTGCTATTATTACATTGTGATATATAATGAAATAATTATACAACTCACCATGATGCAGAATCAGTGGGAGCTGCTGATCTGACAGGAGGTGGAATTCAGGCAGTGGAGAGCAGCTGTAAATATAGATGAAGTTTCACTCGCTCACCTGCTGCTCACCTCCTGCTGTACTGACCGGTTCCTAACAGACCAGAGACTAGAACTAGTCCGTGGCCCAGGGACTGGCGACCCCTGATCTAGATTTCAGAAAGCTCCTTGGGGATGTCTGCACCACGAGTGCTAAATCGCTCCAGTCGCGTCCAACTCTGCAACCCTATATGCTGTAATCCACCAGGTTCCACTGTCCATGGCATTCTCCAGGCAAGAATGCTGGAGTGGTTTGCCATGCCCTCCTTCAGGGGATCTTCCACACCAAGGAATCAAATGCACATCACTTAAGTCTACCTGTATGGCCAAAATAATGACCGTTAAGTGATAAAGACCAAGGAAAACAGAGCTGGTCTCAACAGCTGGGAGCAGAGAGCAAAAGAGCAGGGGTTGGACAGACCTAAAGGTCAAAAATGAATCCAAGGGAGATTTTACTGGGTGATGAGCAGAAAAGAACAGAACCCGCTCTTGGCAATTGAAGCTAACTGTGATTGCAAAGGCACAGAGCAAAGAAGAGGGAAAGTTGGGGCTCCCACTCGGTGCCAATCACAGGAGGAGGAGCAAGAACACCCTTATGCTTTGTGGTCAAGCCTTGTGCAGGAAGAAACTGCTCAGAGAGGAGCAGTGACTTGCTCTGGGTCAGGTATCAAATCCTGAGTCCTCTTCCTCTTAGCACTGATGTCTGTCATTGCAGACGTTTAAATGGAGTCTAGATGAGTAGCTGTCAAGATGGTTCTAGAAAAGCTGGGGCATGCTGAGCCTCTATTTTCCGTGATTCAGTGATCAAAACCACTTCTTGAAGTTATTTCTATTTCCAGTCTTGAGAAGTAAATAGTGCCACAATTTAGGTACCCACTGCGCAAAGTAACACTTTGATTTCACATGTATTTCCGCTGACCAAACATCTTCCTGCCTTTTGCTTTTCACTCTTGAATTCAATATCATTTTGATGTCAAACTGTGCCATCCCTTGAGGATGTGTAAGAGGTGCCATAAAGGAATGAGGAGCCATCAGGATATTAGTCGTGAAGGCGTGAAGATTTGAAACTCTGCTTTTGTTTTCTTAAGATCTGCTGCAAAGATCTGACCTGAACAGCAAAGGAAGGAAATTTTTCCCATCTTTATTCCACTTTGAGGACCAGTGTTTTGCCAGAAGAGAACCCCATCTGTCTTTTCAAGGTCATGCCCTTGACACGGAGTCATCGTGTAGCCGAGAAACTCCAAACCTGAAGCCTGAGGGGATGGTGCCAGCTCTTTAAATTTTTCATCCAATTCTCAATCCTCTGAGAAACTCCACAGAACTAAGCAGTGTCCTTTCAAACCTTCAGTGAGTCTGTCACTTCCTCCCAGTATTTTCCCCCATCTTAGTTTTTCCTACAAAACGCGTGTGTGTCTGTCTCCTTGGCAGCTAATGTGAAAAGTACCATTCCACAGGATGGAGGATAAGTCATGTGGTAACAGCTAGGAATGTGTTGCGGAATTCCCCGGGGACGTCTGAGAAAGCCCGGAACACAAGACTGGTTTTAGATTGTCTTGTGACTCAAGTCCTCAGCAGAGAGCTGGGTGACAGTGTTTTATGGCCAGAGTCTGCCTTGGGTTCACTGATCAACCGCATCTAACAGGACCCTACTGCCATCCCCAAGACCAATTTAGAAGCTTCCAGAAAGAACACGTGATTTTTCCAAGCATTCCAGAGCCTACTGAAACACACTACACTATGTTGTCATTGTTTAGTCACTGACTCTTTATGACCCCATGGACTGTAGCCCGTCAGGCTCTTCTGTCCATGGGATTTCCCAGGCAAAATACTGGAGTGGGTTGTCATTTCCTTCTCCAGGGGATCTTCCTGACCCAGGGATTGAACCTGCATCTCCTACATTGGCAGGCAGATTTTTACCACTGAGCCTCCAGGGAAGCCCACACTACACCATAAACAAGGGAAATCTGAGATCTGAAAAATAACACCAAAGAGTTTCACAGAACCAGAATAAATGGAAAACTGATGTTCTAATGCATAGGACACTAAGAGCCGTATCAGAAGACTGAACTTGAGTTCAAGCTTCAACATAAATCAAACAAGTATATTAAGCCTATCCTGTGTCTTTAGCCTCTGGGTTGACCTAGAAGGCATCAGTAACCCTCACTTTTTCAAGAATATTAGAAAGATTATATTCATGGATATTTGACCAGATTTAAAAAATTAGCATTCACTCTGAGAGATCGGAGCTTTCAATACTCTATTCCAGGCTGTCTGAATGTGTTGTCAACGGAGAACAGTAAGTCCCCTGCATGTGAATGAGTTCTGTTCCAAGAGCGAGTTCATACGTCCATTTGTATGTAGGTCCAATGCAGTTAGCTTGGGTCCCACCATGCCGTCCTTGGGCATGGCAACCCACTCCAGTATTCTTGCCTGGAGAATCCCGTGGACTGAGGAGCCTGGCGGGCTACAGTCAATAGGGTCGCAAAGTTGGACATGACTGAAGCAACTTAGCGCACACACACAGGTACACAACTAGCACAATTGGCTGTGTAGTACTGTACTCTATAGGTTTATAATACTTTTCACACGTGCATACGTGCTGAGTCACCTCAGTCATGTACGACTCTTTGCAACCCCATGGACTGTGACCAGCCAGACTCCTCTGTCCGTGTGATTCTCCAGGCAAGAATACTGGAGTGGGATGCCATGCCCTCCTCCAGGGGATCTTTCCAACCCAGGGATCAAACTCACATCTCTTATGTCCCCTGCATTGACAGGTGGGTTCTTTACCACTAGAGTTACCTAATACATTAGAAAAACAAACAAAAAAAAATTTTTTTAATCTTGCAATACTATACCTTGAAAAGTACAGTAGTACAGTACAACCGCTGGCATTCAGGGGTTGGCATTGAATGAACAAGTAAGAGAAGTTACTGACTGGAGGAGGGTGGGAGGGTGGAAGATGATAGAGCTGAAGAATCTTCAGCGATAGGAGATGGAGGGCAGGCAATTTCACTCATACCTGACATTGATGGTATAGGTTCTGGTCCCTTGTTAGAACCAGATGCATGTTCACATCTTTGAAAGTTCACAGCTTTTAAGATAGGGGACTTACTGCAGGCATGAACACGTGCAGTCAGACCAGTGTTTGAGCACTGGAGGCGGAGCATGGCCCGAATTCCAATGCAGGTTGACAATGTGAATTGAAAGACTTGATGCTCTAAGAAAAGAGCATTCTTCTCTAGAGTAAAGCTGGATGAGATCACCATCTCCGAAGCCAGGTTATTAAACTCTCAGGTTGCAAAAGTGGTATCATGTATCATGAATTTCCCTTAACTTGACCAAAGTGGCCTTGTTCATGAGGCAAAAATGAGGCTCCCTTTGTTTCTTAAAATAGATTGTTTTCCAAAGCTAACAAATGACCTTCAGCCTATAAAATATTCAAATTGTTTTCTTTCCCCCCTCAACATGTATTATTTAGTGTATAGCCCTTTAAATATTAACCATCTTTTTCTAAAGATATGGTATATATTATTTACATCCAGTTATTTTATGTTCCCATACAGATGACATAGACACATAGCAGTCTTCCTGAAGTGATGAGCAGATAGGGCATCCGGCCAGGTTCACACAACAGGTATCCAGTGAAGTGAATTCTGGTCCTGGCATGATTGAGAGGGGATAGCAGGGGGTTTTCTGACAGTTTATGTCTCATACTTCATATGCAAGATCCAGAGGATAGAAAAAGTCCAGTGCAGATGGGCCTCAGGAAATAGAGAGCCATGGGCAAAGTCTCTTGGGAGACATCACATACACCCCATTGACGAATCCACATAGAACCAAAGGTAATAACAAAGTTCAAAAGCGCTTCTCATTAACATTTAACAAATCATTCGCTTAGAAAATCAAAGACAAAATACTGGACATGGTATGTCTTGATAAGGATTGCAAAGACTGTTTAAGATGGGAATCCTTGCATTGTTTTAGTTAAATTCTCATGGATTTTCCCCATGCCCAGACTGCCTCTGCGATCTCCAAGTCTTTTCCATCTTACCTGTGTAAATTACACCTGGAGTGATATTCAAGATGGCAGGAGACTAGAATCCTACTTAGAGGAATGGAGGGATCATCTCTGACCCCCCGTCCCTCGAGAGTGATCAGGTCAGGGGAAAGCACTTTCTTCATAAAGCTTGACTGAATGAACCCATGTCTTCCTTTCTCTCCAAAGGAAAACCCAGCAGGCAGTTGCTGACAGTTGGTGGTTTAGTAGTTAAGTCATGTCTGACTCTTTGCGACCCCATGGACTGTAGCCCGCCAGGCTCCTCTGTCCGTGGAGATTTCCATGCAAGAACACTGGAGTGGGTTGCCATTTCCTCCTCCAGGGGATCTTCCAGATCCAAGGATCGAACCCACATCTCCTGCATTGGCAGGCGGATTCTTTACCACTGAGCCACCAGGGCAGATAATGGACCATTTTTGAAATCTTACTTCCCTTGGCAGATAACTGTCAATGCTGCTCTATATTCATTCAACAAAAATTTCAGGACATGCACAGTGCTGTTTACCAAGTCTCCTGGGGTCAGGAAAGCACAGATACTCCTCAGCCAAATGAAGAGCTAAAGACCAGAACGGTGGTAAAAAGCGACAACTCGTGTGTGGATCAACCAGCCCATCATTGGAGCAAAGACATGGGAGGACATAATGCATTTTGTGCTTTTTTCCCCTCAGGATAGAAATGACTAATTATGCAGCTTCCTAATTGTCCCTATGGCCGAGTTCAGCAGCCACCCGAAAGCAAATGTCAGCAAAGTTTTATTTGATTGGGAAGGAAACTTCTAGACAAATTGATGTCAGTGCCCCCAGACCCCTTTGCTTACCCATGACTGTCCTACTTGTTCTGTGTCTGTTCACAAGCCTCTAGCCAGGGAAGCTAGTATCCTTCAAGAACAGACTCTGTACCAGCTATGTTTGTATCCCCAATGGTTAGCAGAAATCCTAACTTAACAGAAAGCATATATGAAGTTTTTAATGGATGAATGCTAGCAACAAAAGCCATTTTTCTTATTTAACCAATGTATTGGAACTTTTTCTAAATTATAATAAATATATTTCCCTATCTCATGAAGGCTGGTGGAGGGGGCTTCCTGGTGGCACTAGGGGTAAAGAATTCACCTGCCGATGCAGAAGACACAAGAGACTCTGGTTCGATCCATGGGTTAGGAAGATCCCCTGGAGAAGGAAATGGCAACCCACTCCAGTATTCTTGCCTGGGAAATCCCATGGAGAGAGGAGCCTGGCGGGCCACAGTCCACAGAGTCACAAAGAGTCTGATAGAAGTGAGCACAGACACGCTGATGACTTATGCAGCATCTCTCTCCCTATCTCATTAAACAGATTTCACTGAATGTTTTTGTTTGCTAGGTCAGGGATTCGAAGTATATTGTGTCAGTCCCTGGGCTACAGACTAGCAAGCTCCATTTTTTTTTTTTTTTTTTTTTTTTTGACTATCACATCTCTATCAGCAAAAATTCAGAATCATAGATACCCAGGATATTTATAACTACTTATGCATAAATTATATATAACACTGCTACACTAGTATATTCTGTACCTTGTGAAACTTATGCAAAAAAATAGAAACTTTTGAAAAGTGAGAGAATATGCAGAAGCTTTATTATTTGTACTTTGTGAAGTTGCTGATGTGAAGGCTATGTCATGCCTGCCATTTCATTGTTGTTTCCTTGTGCTTGCCCTGTTTGAGAAGAAAGAAATCCAAACTTTCTTTGCAAAAGTCATTTTAAGTCACTGGGCCATTTAATGAGTTAGTTAAAACTGCATCATCTAATCTATAGCTGTGTTTAACCAGCACACATGAACTGTGATAGATTTCAGTACCCTAGGAGCAAGCTAACAAGGGGAGAGGAACATCCATTTCAAGTCTTTTCCCAATGTAGAAATCTCACTCCTTCTACAGGATAATTGAGAAACTGCCACTGCTATATGAACTGATTGAAGGCATGTCAATCTGTAGATAGATGAAATACTAGAGATGCTTAACTCCCCTTATATTTTTATATTTAAAAATAGAAATAAAAGTTCTAATGTCTTTGTCTTCAATCACATTGAATCATCTTGCCCACCCCTAAAGATGTACACTACACCCCATCACCATCCCCCAACAAACACAAGCTGGAGACCTTGTAGGCAACACTCTTATCAAGCTGAGTCGTTAAAAGTAACAATTCTAAAGTCTATGTTTGAATTTGAATTTCGTTTCCACCATTGACTAGATGGGCTTCCCTTGTGGCTCAGCTGGTAAAGAGTCTGCACATAATGCAAGAGACCTGGGTTCGATCCGTGGGTTTGGAAGATCCCCTGGAGAAGGGAAAGGCTACCCACTCCAGTATTCTAGCCTGGAGAATTCCACAGACTGTATAGTCCCTGGGGTCGTAAAAAGTCATACATGACTGAGTGAACTTCACTTTCACTGACTAGATGTGTGGCCAATTTTTTCACCTCTCTAAACCCCCTTTTCCTAGTTGCAGGCAGGGAGTAATATTTCAGCACAGAGTTGTGAAGGTGGAATGTAAATGCTTTAGCTCTAAGAAAACTCCTATTGAGCCTCCAATTGTTTTGAGTCAATTACTGCCCTAGGCTGAATATAGCAAGGCTCTTAAACACCCTGTATCCTGACAGTAAAGCTATTTCTTTTCCTAACTTTCTGCTATTGTTAACTTTTTCGAATGACACTGAAATGGTTGGAAAAACAATAAAATTTACATCCATGTGTTCTTTGTGAAGACTCAATCATGGTTGACTTTTTTGCTATTTTCAAGTCTAAGACAAAATAACACCAGTCTCTGAATACCTCCTTGTGAATCTTCTAAAAGCAAGAACCGGCTCCTACACAACCACAATGTCAGGATTACACTTAAGAATAGTAACAGAAATTCAATAATATCATCCACTATCTATTCCATATTCAAAATTATCTCAAAGCTCTCTTATCCCTTGGTACCTATCTCCAGATCTAAGATTCTGTTAATGTCTTCACATAGCATTTGGTTGTTATGCCTTTAGAGATTTGTTTTTTTTTTTTTTTTTTTTCCATTTACAAAAATCTCCTTTTATTGTTTTCCCTCTTCTTTTGAAAAGTCAAAACCAGCTGTCTTATATAATATCACACACACTGGATGTGTCTGATCACTTATTTATGGTGTTACTTAATTTATACTTCTATCCCTAGTATTTCCTGTAAAGTGGAAGCTGTTAAGTCAGAAGCCCAGTAAGATTCAAGTTAAACATCTGGGGCAAGACTACCTCTTAAATGCAGTTGTCAGACGACAGTGCTTGGACAATCCTTCTTTCTGTTCTTTGTGTTTTCTGATCCCCTTGATTTCAGCAACCCCTCCACCGTGCTGATTGCCTCTCTCCTTTGTGTAATTGTACAGTTCTGTAGGGTGGATATGAAAATGGTACCACTGTGTTTCTATAGCTAAGTATTCAGGACGCTTTCACAGGCTTTAAACTGAGTGTCTGCCTTTACTGCTGCCAGTCATTGAAACTGAGTCAGAAATCAGAATCAAGTCCAGGTAAGTTCCATCAGAAGGCTCACATTCTCCCAGTGGACCCCAATAGAGTCTGTTTGGATCAAATTCCTATGGCATAATAGAAACTGCTGTTGAACTTTCACAATCTATCAATAGCATAGATGAAAAATATTTAGTACACAGATATTTCTGATATTTAGTATAGTATTCCTAATGTAACAGTGGATACGTGGTAAATATAAAGTGCAAGTATTAGAGAGAGTTCATTTGGGAAGCAAGGAGAAGAAATTAGAAATTCTCATTTGATCCCAGGTCTTTATTTCCATTGAGTTTGTGTTATTAATGAATTAGACCTCACTCTCATTGTTAGTGATATATTTCCACCAAGAGTACTTGCTAACATGAAGCTTAGCACACAACAAAAACTCAGATCTAGAGCTACAGAAAAATTACATTATTATTCAAAAAGAAAAGTGTTCAAAGTGTTAGTCGCTCAGTCGTGTGTGACACTTTGCTACCCCGTGGGCTGTAGTCTGTCAGGTTCCTCTGTCCATTGAATTCTTCAGGCAAGAATACTGGAGTGGGTTACCATTCCCTTCTCCAGGAGATCTTCGTGACCAGGGATCAAACCCAGGTTTCCACCATTACAGGCAGATTCTTTACTATCTGAGCTACCAGGAAAATGAAAAATATTTCTAAACGATGTGAGAACTGAAAGATTTTCTTAATACTAAAAAACTGAGGGCAATCATCCAGCTATTCTTTAGAATCAAAGGCATATTCCTCTCCGGTGGCTAATAGTGTCCATTTTTTTCAGCTGTCTGCCTCACCACTCCAGTCTGGAAGTGAATTGGATGGTGTGTTCGCGCAGAATGTTAAAACAGCTTTTGCATCTCTTACTGCTTCTTTGCCGTTATCACCTTCGATTGCACAATGAAAATGCCTGGCTTATGAAATGCCAGAGTGAACACGACCTGATTAGAAAATGTGCTGTGTGAATGGTCAGAAGAGACCCACACTCCTCACTAAGGCAGATATTAATACAAGTCCTGGGGGGACTCTCAGAGCCTCCTGGCCCTTTGGAGATAAGTGCCCACATGGTGTGACCCTCAACTATTTTCTGTTAACTATAAGGTCTGTGACCCTGTACAAGTCTTTGCACTTGTGCTAGTTTTCTAGGACTGAATAATCACCAACTGGGTGGCTTACAATAATAGAAACTTAATTTTCCACAGTCTGGAGGCTGGAAGTCTAAATTTTTGCTGCATAAGTGATTTTCTCAACCGGCATTTATTGAACACGTACTGTATGGTGAAACCTGTGTGTCTAACTCACCTCACTTTGCCCAGGGCTTTTCAGTTTTTGCACTAAAAATTAGTGATCCCCCTAAGTCCTGGGCAAAATGGGATGGTTGTTCACCCAACCCCTTCTAAGCATTGAGAATAAAAACAAACTAGAACCCTGTCCCTGCCTTCAAGAAGCATGTGGTCTTAGAATCAGAAAAATAAGCCAATTATAAAGGATTGGAGCGATCAGTACTCAGAATCATGAATGGGGGCCCTCTTGGAACACAGAAAGTTCCATCAAAGTCTCATGGGTGTCAGGGGAGGGGGTGGTATTGAGAATAATTCACGAAAGATACAATGCTTGAGTTTGATTAAAAGGAAAAGTAGCATAATATACACTTAAATTTGGCAAATATCAAAAAAGGAGATACCTGTGGGATGTCATGCTATTTTCTTCTTTCCCTGTGTCGAAAAATGTATATAACTGGTTCAGACTCCCACAGGTTAAAGGTGGGGTTTCTGTATGAAATAAGAGAAAAGAGAAGCCTCATTCTTGGTGTATCTATTGTGGGATGGAATAGAGCCTACAGTATTTCCATCCTGAAGCTGGATTTGAGAACAGTGAGGATAAGTGGCCTAAGGGAATAGTTCAGGTTAGAGGTTAGGGACATCAGAATGGCACTCTGCTGAACAAATCACATGTTAAGGATTTTATTTTTGACATGTTTTATTTTTTTTAAAGAAGTTCAAACTTACTGAAAAATTGCAATCTTTGGGGAAAAAAAGTATATGTCTTTCTAGATTCACCGATTATTAAAAATTCCTTATGTTTGCTTTCTCACTCTCTCTTGCTTTATATATATATGTATGTTTTATATTTATTATTCCTGAACCATTCTAGGGTAAGGTGTGGAAATCATATCTCTTTAGTTCTATATACGCCAGTGTGTATCTGCTAAGAACTTGGCATTCTCCTGTGTTGTCACAATAGGAGTTCATACTCAGGAAATTTAACATTGATACAATATTATTATGTAATATAGAGTCAGGGTGCAAATTTTTCCAACTAAACATATCCTTTTGGGCAATTATTTTTC